>NW_026865684.1:0-171502 GCF_026571515.1 Ruditapes philippinarum
ACTTTACGACATAAAAAATGATATAAAATACCTGTTTCGAGGTAAAATATTTCTAATATTTAAATTGAAGAACTGGTAAACATATCAATAAATTTATACAGGAATTTATTTATCTTGCAAAATTTGATAATTTTCTTAAATGTCAAGTATGTCAAGTTTGATTTGTAGAGTTTGATATAATATGGTTTGAATATATTCACAAACGTTTTTGATTAAATTTAATTCAGAATGTTGACATTTTAGCCTTTTATTATTATAGTTAAAGCACTGTTATGCAGCATTTAGCGAGGTAATGTTAAAGTTCAACATTTTTACGCCCGCTAATTACGGCTTAACCGGTATTATATCTTCAAACACTTATGTGCTTGAATAAATGATCCCGAAGGACCAGAAAAATAATGACCAGAAAAATACTAGGTAAAAATCTACATCTGCCATATGACATTTGACACCAGTCGTTATGAAGCATAAAAATCTTGAAAAGGGGTGATCCCTCGTAATCAATGAAAACAACAAGAACAACAAAACAACAACAATAAAAAACCCAAAACAAATTGACTATCTCGGCGCTCGATCCACCTAACAGGCCTTTTTGGATGGCTAACCAGTAATTATCAATTCTTCCCAAGTGACCGACTACTAAAATATGGTAAACAAGATCTACAAGGAAAGGTTACTTTCAATTAACGCAATCCTCTCACGACCAAGCAACAAGGACCAGCGGCCACGAACCAAAAAGGACTAATTATAATCCGACATAATAATCTATAAAAACTGTTGAAAAGTTGGCGGACTAATCATAGTATTTTGAAAACTGATCACGTAAACTATGTCCTTTTCAAAACATTCATCCCAAACAAGCATTGTTATTTGTGTGGGCATGATATATCCTAATAGTATGCAAAATATTTCAAATCAGGACAATAAATGGAAAAACAACAAAGTATTTTTGTCTAATAATGAGCCATATTATTCTATGATTGACACTGTGGGAGTGGGATAAAGCAATTACGGAATATTTGGACAAACAACTGATAATCATGTAATCTGTACACCGATGTTAACAATCAAAAAAGAAGGTAATATCATACAATAATATAATAAAATAATAAAAATAAAATAAATTAATAAGATAATTAATTAATTAATAATTAACCCATTAAAATAAAAATAAAAAATTTTTCCCTCAAATTTTATTTAAAAAAGTAATTTTAAAATTTAAAATTTATTTTTAATTTAAAATATTTACAATGAAATAATTTTTCCTCAAAATATTTATGGAATTAATTAAATTAAAAAATTTTTAAATTCTAATTCTTGCTTTAGAAGCAAAATATGTACAACCAAGATTTATAGTACTGTGGAAGATCTTGAAAAAATATCTCAAATTATTCAATTTGCATTCTCATATGAAACTAATTGGATGAAGCTCTGTCATTGTAGTATCACAGATGAATATGTAATATCGCCATAATATAAATAATATTATACTTTGAGATCGTGGTAAATTGATATTATAAAACTTGTGATGTGTTGACATATAACACAGAATGCACCTAGGTTTCTTTCCAAGTTTTCATGGAAAGTTAACAATAAAATATCATTTAATTATCTCGTAAATAAAACGAATTAAAACACTAAATGAAGATAATAATTCTGTTTGAAAGAAACATGCTTTGGATGGTCGCAATAATTTCAATCTCTTTCCTGTAACAGGAATTTTTATCTAAATTTTTATGAACAGTATGCAACATTTTATGGCTTACTCTGAGTGCAATGTGGTTACTTGGGTATTTTGGGTAGTAGATAAATATAAAACTTTATAGAAATGTTCTGTTAGCTATTACTTTCATGAGTAGGTTTTGACGAAGCTCTGTAATTGTAAACTTAAATCATAAAATAGCTTTGTATGGGAAATATATGTATGTTTCCCTTCCCTTATACAGAAGAGGAAAAAACACCAATGCTTGGAGAAAAATTATCGCGCAATTAGTATTGTGGGAGTACATTTTTATTATAACTGAGATTTCAGCATATTTAAGTTATGTGTTTATGATATAAATGAATCATTAATTGTGACGTCATGTCGGGTTAAGACAAATTTTGAGAATGATAATATCTGTCCTATTTTGCGGTTCGGATGTAATATCCGTCCCGAGGTGACCCGCCATTGGGCGGTAACGAGGCTTGCCGAATTACTTTCCATGGGCGGGTGACCGAGGGACGGATATTCCGATGCCAGTCTGATATGCAAGAAATTGAATTATTTGACATATTTAATATTTAAATATTATTCTTTAAACTGTAACTGACAATAAAAGTTAAAGAACCCCCCCCCCCAAAAAAAAAAAAAAAAACCAAACAAAAACAACGTACAAGTAAATGTTTTTAAAACATGTGTTTTCTAAATAAAGAAAGAAATAGTTAAAGTAAATTATATTACACGAAACTATAATTTTTCCCTCGAAAATACGTTAACATTAACAAAAGAACAACTTTATTATATTTGATAAAAAAGATGTTGAACGTTATTTTAGTTACTTATAGTAGATAAAAATGTTTAGAAAAGTATTATTTTCTCGTGATCTTAATCATTCTTCTCATTTTGTTTTTCTCAATTAAGGTTATATATATAATACCAGGTTACAAAAAATAACAAAAGTTGTTATAGACTAACAATATTCTTATGGGTTTGCTCCTGCTTAATCTATTATTATTATTTATTTAAATATCTGAAACCATAGCAGAAAAGCTAAATTAGCTTTACGTTGATTATGATAAATTTGATTCTCTTCTCGATAACCCAGAATGTTTATTAAGAGGGGATGATTGCTTTATTACGAATAATTGCATCACCCCCTCTTTTTAAACGATTATAAAATACCTTGACTATAAATCATTCTAAAAAAAGGGCATCAACTATACATATCTACCAACTTTGTAGGATTTTCATGAATGGAGTTCAATGAGCCCTTTTGATTAATGATATTTTAATTTAATATATTATCTTTGTCTTGTTAACCGTTTGGAAATAAGTGTTCTGCATGCATACTGAAAGTGAAATACTTTGGTGCATATAGAATTCAGTACCTTTTTGAAACTTAATGAGAAATTGACCTTGTTGGTTGAATACTAAATTATCTCTTTTGGTCATTATCTATAAACAAAATGATAGTCTAGTGCATTAAAATTAATGGCTGGCCAATTAAGTCGGCCGCAAGTGAACGTTCGCCTGGTGCAAAGACAATAACTTGGACAAAATATCGTCGGCTAACTAAGAGCTTTCTCTAGTTTAAGGCAGTGGACTCTGAAAAAAGAGTGATCCCTTGGAAGAAACGGAAACAACAAAATGATACGAAACTTGCAGCCTCGGTTACAATGAGTCTGTTCACGTTTCCTAGCACCGGCTCAAGCAGTATTCAATACTCAGCACTAAAGTGTTGTAATAAATGACCTCGATCAACTAGAAATATATAACAAGTTAAAAAAAACAATTCTAAAAGCTTTCTTCAAAATAATGTTTTATCAAGTCAGGATAACACAATATTCATTATGAGAAACAATACTGAAATAAACTTTCAATGTCTTTGTTCTGCTTTCCAAGAAAATCCAAACTTTCATTGCTTCAATAATCATCATAATAAATTATAGATTCTTATTAAATAGCGTTTGCAGTCACCAAATATTGAATAAAAGCATGATCTTGTACCAAGAGAAAACAAACATCTGGGACAGGGTAATCCTTTGAAGCATTGACTATTACAAAATTTTATGAAAATTGTAGAATCGGTTGAAAAATACACGATTCAGTGCCTAGGGGTTAGGAGAAATGTACATTTTCCCATTGTTAATTAAGAGGTAACTCAATTCAGTCAAATTTAGGGTTTTCACTGTCATCATTTTGATTTCATTTTTTCTCAATGAATTTTACCTTTACCAGAGTTGTAGTAATACGTAAAGGCCCATTCAGCCTAAGAAATGATTTAATTTTCATTCGTAAAAACATTTTAATTGTGCTGTACTTTTATAGTATTCAAAAAGTTTCTCATTTGCCAGTTATCAGAACCATCTTTTTCATCTTTGCTTTTTGGCAATGAGAACAGTTATAGTGCATTCATATTTTATAGGGGTCAAAAATCTACTTTTGCTATTTTTATGACAATTTGTTTTACATTTATTGCTACTTTCCTAAGGTTACAAACATTTTATATTCTCTAAAACCATTACTTAAATATAATACATTCAGTCGTGACATGATCCACATCACCATACTTGGTTTCTTACAATTATACATTATCAATGTTTGTTACATGTGTCTGATTTCTTTTGCTGATTTTGTGCATGGGATTTCATAAGACATTCAATTATTTACAGAGAAGATAAAACACATGTTTTTCAAGTAGGGAATATTTCCCGTGACGATATTGACATAAAGTTTGAATCAGCATTGTCTAATTTACAGTAATTAAGGCATGGCCTGTTGCCAAAAACATCAATTTACACTCATTTGAACGAAACACTTAGAATTGTTTCCCAATTTGTGAGAATTGAACAGCAGAAACATGGTACAATTAGTCTCTTTTGAGACTGAAAATTAAGAAACTTAAAATACATTATCAAGATTTGTGTGAATTTCAACGAGAATAGTGACAAAACACATTTTCTAAGTCATTGACTTTTTATGATAACACGTGTTTTCTTTTGTCTTTATCCAAACGCTTTGACTACTTGATTAAGGGTTTAAGGAGTGACAGACAATACGTTCAACTTGATTTTATCAACTTTATTTATCATGATGAGAACAGTTCCATACGAAATTTTAAAGTTTTGAAACAACTTGAATCAACGAAGTCTTGACGTACTAAATAACACGATTCTATTTTCGACCATGTTTAAACTAGAGTACAATTATGAACACCAAACAAAGGACATTATGGGTCGAATGATATAAATCCATAATCATTGTGTTTATCTGTATCATGTTTCAGTGACACTTATTTTTTATTAAATATAAATATATTGCTTAAGATAACAACAACAACAACAACAACAACACCATCAACAACAAATTTTCAATTTTAAATAGAAAGTCAGTCGGCGTTGTCTCTAACAATTTGGAGTTACAACGACACGCATTTTTATAAAATGTATTCATTATTGCTTACGATAACAACAAAAACAACAACAATGATAACAACAACAACGACAACAACAATTTTAATAGGTATCATCAATACAGAAAATTGGCATTGTTTTGAAGAACCATTTTACCTTGTAGTCGATTTTATAGGTGAAACGCTAGGAAAAAAGTGCGATTAGTTAGGATACTGAAAATAGTTCTATTTGGTACCTGATGATAATAAATAATGGAAACGATCGTCTGAATAAAAAATATCTACCAAATTGCCCTTATTGACCCATTAGCTGCACAATATTCTGTAATCCAAAGCTGGTTGCAAAAATGTGCATTTGATTTATCTTGATTTAAAACCTGTCAAAAAAGATTTATAAATAGTTATTTCTGCACACCTTGCTTGTAATCAAGAAAATTGCTCTATAACGTCTATGACTAATGTTTGATATCGTGAATCAATTAATTTGATTATCGAAACTTTTTTTACATACTTTATATATAATTCTAACAACTGCCATCGTTTTTCCATTTTTCTTGTTCATGTGAATTTATTGTAACTATTTTTAATTAATTGAAATACTTGGTAAATGATTAATTGCCAACAATCATTATCTTCCAGGTTTCTTTGCGTATTTTGTTTTTACGTTAAAGAGACTTTATTTTACATTAAAGAGACGCTTTTTATTACTTGGGGACCATACGCCGCTTTTCATGGAATGGCACGGAAGTGTCACATTGAAGGTTTAATGATAACCGCCGTATGAACACATATGTGGATGTTTCTTAATTCAAAATTTTACTATTTCATGTTTAAATGCAACATTTTCAATTTTGCCGTGTTAGGCTTTCTTTAGGGATTCTGTATTTATCTATTTTAGAAGAGTTGGCGGATAACACGTAGTTGTATTTTGCAATCTTATCACGTACGAGTATGTCCTTTTTAAGTATTCACCCCGAACCTAAATTGCTTTTTGAGTGGGAATGATATAACAAATGCAAAATATTTCATCCTAGGAAAAGGAAAGGAAAAACAAAGCATTTTTGTCTAATAATAAACCGAATTATCCTATGATTGACACTGTGGGATTGGAGTAAAGCAATTACTGAAATGTTGACTTTTTGTGGAAAAAAAGCAAACTATAATTATACTCATGTTTTTGTATTTTATATTTAGTAGGCATGAAACAATATGACTACCTTTATAAAACACGCTCTTAAGAGAATTTTATATAAATGTATTTAAGACGAATTTTCATCCAAAAATGAAGCTATTACAAATTGTTACTTAAAGTTCCGTGAATCATATTGCAAACATTTTTAATACATGAAATACTTGTAAATACTGTACATACATTATTAAATCATAAAGAGGAAACAATAATTTGTTTGTAATTTTAATGACCTCATTTTTCTTGACGTATTTTGCTTAATAACAACAGCAAAATGTTACTCTGAGGATAATTAAGACTGTAACTATTATACTTTAATTCACACAGGTGCTCTATATTTATATTTGTCAGAATAAAATATTAAAATATTGTCAAATCGTGTCTATGAGTTTTCCGTAATAAACTGATTGTTATTATATAACTTTCTATTGTACCATTAAACCTACATTTTATAAATTAAATAAGCCAAAAATTAGCTATTTGGGTTTCCTATGGACTGTTATAATAGTTAATGAAATAATAAGAATGATTTAGTTCAAGGTAAACAGCAAAATATTTAACAGATGAATTCTCTGCTCCCAGGTTATCTGTAAATTTGTAATTAAAAAAAAAATAATAATAATAATAATGGTGACGATGAAAATGATAATGACTATTATCATATAAAAAGTTATAATATCCTTTTAGAATTGACATGCTTAATTGCTTTAATGCCCACGTGATTCACTGTCAACAAAAGCAATGGAACAATAAATCTAAAAGATTTTTTCCCACGGATATAAGTTTAATCAACTATATTCTAATTTTATGTTCTTTTTTATATTAAATAAAACATCATAATAGAAACATTTTCCAGAAAATATGAAAGTAATGATATTTCCTCTGAGGACAGCAATTGTATGCCTATAAATGTGATTAAAAAATTCTACGTAAAATATTATTTCAGTATCTATTATAGCATTAAGAAGCAAGGATATTTACAATGAAGATTTATAGTATTTGTAAATTACTTGCAAATATATCTCAAATTCAATTTGCATTCTCAAAGGGAACTAATTGGAAGATGCTCTGAAATGTAATCTTCCCAAAATGAACAATATAAATACATTTGTAATATACTTTCAGATGGTTGTAAAATAATATCTCGGGAACTTGCCGTACGTTAATAAATTAAGTTATCGATATATTACCGAAAGAGTAACGATGTTACAAAAAATGTACATTTATAATTGTAAAATTAAATGATGACATAAAAGACACGCGGCAGAAAGTTATATTTATTATAGATACTCGTAAATACAAGACTTCATAAGAAAAGTTTTGTTAGCTATTTGTTTAATGTGTAGGTCTATGACGAAGGTCTGTTATTGTGAATATAAAATAGCTTTGTATGGGAAAAATATTTATGTTTTCCTTTCCTTATACAGAAGAAGATGAAAACACATACAAATCCTTGAAAAAATCTCATATGATTGCTATTGTGAGAGTAAACTTTATTCATAACTGACATTTTGCAACGTATTCAAATTATTTCTATAATGTAGAATAAATCATTAATTGTAATGTTGTATAGGGGCAAGACAATTGGAAAAACTGAATCGATTAACATATTAGATATAAATTAGATACTGTTTAAACTATGATTGGATAAAACTGAAATCTACCAAAGTTAAAAAAATCTGCCCCAAACTTTATACAAATTAAACGTTACAGGTAAATACCGATCGATATTTACAGAAATTTCCTTGTGCCATATGAATTATTTATTGTTCATGCGAAGACGATTATTAAATTGAAAGGAATTATGACAAAATGTAAATTTATTTTGGTTTTCACCTGTTCACTCACAATATACCATTTGATAGGCATAATGTGACTGTTCGTCCTGATAAAGTAAAATAGATAGACACAGTAAAAAAGAGAACACACATTAACAAAGAAAAGCAACGTTCAGAACGCAGTGCATCAGCAGTGCACCAAGAAGATACCGAACCAAAACCGGGGAAAATACACAAGGGCAGTGGAAGGAGGGGGAGGATATGTTATAAGTTAAAAGACAAAAACCAAAAGAGACCAATAGCGAAATTATAGAGACAACGGGTGCAAGGGGAAATGAGAATGCGTGTGGGGGCACAGAACGGGATAAGGTGGGTAATGGGAAGAATATTCTTACCGTTAATGACAATATAACAAGATAGGACATCACAAAACGTGCAAACTATCAAAACATATCACAATAAACAAAACAAATATGTGAAGGAAAGCGGAGAGTACCGCCTTGGAACGGCAGTGGTAATAACACCATTGGGGAGTTTAAACGTGTTTTAGGCGCGCAAAACATCATTCTTAGCCCCAATATGTTCCTTAATGACGGGACAGTGTAAATAAAACGAATCCCCGGTAAGTGAAAATCTAACGATTGTCATTTGTCACATAAGACAAAAAAAATAAAACGCATCAAAAAGGTACCGCCCAATGACCATTATAAAAGTACTCGATGCCTTGAAGGAAGGCAAAGCAACAAGAAAATCACCTTCAATGGTCCGACAAAGCGAGACAGAAGACGAAAATCAAAACAATTTCTTTCTGAAAGGCTTTAAAAACTGCCAGTCATAGAGTCTTCCACTTGGTCCGTCAGATGCAATTAAAAGAGCGAATCGTATCATCCAACTGTAAAAGGGTTGAACACTAAGCATGCGGTATGCCTTAAAATAATTAAGTCATAGTATAAATTAATCATTTTCTGACCAATGGGTTTGCAAGAGCGTTCTCTTGTTATTTCTATTTTTTTCATATTTGAAACCATAGTAGAAATAAAAGCTAAATTAGCTGTAAGTTGATTATGATTAATTTGATTCTCAATAACAGAAAATGTTCATCAAGTCGGGATGATTACCTTATTATGGAAAATTGCATTCTCCCTCTGTTTTGAACGATAATTAAATTCTTTGAATATAAATCATTCTGAAAATAGGACAGCAACAAAAGATATCTTTGAAAAAAGGCACAACTACCACATCTACGAAATGTGTCGGCTGCTCTGCAAATGAGTGAAGTGAACTTTTTTGTTTGATGATATCTTAATTTAATTTAATGTCTTTGTTTTGTCGATCCGTTAGAAATTACTGCTTTGCTTGCATAGTCAATGTTAAAAGCTTTAAGTTTGTACACATCGAATTCAGTACTTCGGTATAATAAGTTGTCAATTGATAAATTTACCTTGTTGGTAAGATACTTTTTGATTTGTTGGTAAATATATAAATAAACAAAATGATCGTCTGTTACGGACATTCTGAGCATTATTTACAAACCGAAATATGTCTGGCCAATTAAATCAACTGCGAGTGAATATTCGTCTGCTGCAAAAAACAATTTAATAGACATATTACCTGACAGCTTTCAGAAGTTTAAAGCAGTGGACTCTAGAAAGGTGCGGTCCATCGGAAGTTATGAAAATAACAATTTTAAATGAAACTTGCAAACTCGCTTTGATTGAGTCTGTGCATGAGATATGTTTTAAAATGGCAATGTTTCATGCCCTTAGCACCGGCGCAACGTTTTTCAGCTGCCACACGCCACTTGTTGCAGGCTCTTGTTAAGTATAAAAAACTGGAAACAAAGTGATCCCTTGGGGAAAAGGAGAAAAAGGTGTTCCCTCAGAGACAATGGATACATGATATGAAATAAATATTGCAGATTCACTTTTAATAAGTGTGTACATGAGAGATAATGTTATAGTTAAATATTGCATAAAGCAGTATTTAATACTTATCCATCAAAGATCCCCAAGTTACAAGAAATAGGAAAACAACTTTACTGTAGTTCATATTTTAGATATTAAAAGCTTTGAAAAATGATCTTTTCTCAAAACAATCATTTTTTCAAATATAATAACCTCTATTTAAAAAAAAATGTTTAACAATCTTCATGCTACAATTTTGGCGATATATTAGTATTTCATAAAACTATGCAAATGCAGCTTACAGTCTTAAAAGATGAAACAAAATCACGGGACGGTGCAAAGGGAGCACGGGGAATGTAAATTCTTCCATTATATGGAGAGTTCTCTTAATGAAATTGAACCTGCGATTTTCACATATTCAGTTCTATTTTTTCAATAGAGTTAACCTTTACGAGAACTTTGGTTATGTTGAACATTATTTCAGTTTATATGATTGATATATTACAAGCTTACATTATTAAAACGGTGTATTTATGAACGTTTTCGACATTGCAATTTTTCTTATTTTTTTACAATGATAGACAATCAAGACATGTTACAAATCTCCGGTTTCTAATAAAAGCCTACATTAGACGACAATTAATCAAATTACTAACAGAGAAGATTGAACAAAATATTTCTTTTTTCAACTTGGAAATATTTCTCCTGGCAATATTGTCATAAAATTTGAATCAGCAGTGCCTGATTTACAATCATTAAGGTATGGATTGTTGCCAAAACATCAATTTACACTAATTTAAATGAAAACAATTTAAATTGTTCCGCAATATGTGGGAATTTAATTGTAGAAACATGGTCAAATTAGTTTCCTCTAAGAATGCAAATTAGAAAATAAAACATGATGAAGTATTCTTGACAATTGTGTGAATTTCACAAACTAAGGTATTTTACTTCAAATGCTAGATTTAGAATAGTGGTAAAACATCTAATGTCACTAAATGGTATGTAATGTTTTTCTTTCATAAGGAAAACAGCTCTGATCTTAAAACGGAAATAGATTTATTTCACGTTTCACAAGCATCTGTTGAAGCACGTGAAACATGCTTCACTTACTGTTAATAATTAAAAATTAATTGAATTTAATACGAACACAATATACCCTAAAATAGATAAATATTTGCAATGGACTGTTATTATAACTTTGCTGGCCAGAGTAGGGCAAACAAATGGTCTTTTGACATGGACTTTTACTTTCTGAGAGTGAGACTATAAATGTATCTAAGCACCATACTAAATGCCGTAAATACCAGACAAGGCGCTGTTCTGTTCCCACCGATTTATATACGATAATGGGATCATATGTTGTGCAAGCGTCCGAAATTTCTGTTATTACTTATTGTAAGATGATGAAAATATCACTATCCAAGCTAGATATATGATACAGGTTTATCATGAATAATAGAAAATTACCGTCTACAACGAACAAAGTTTGTTTTCTTCATCAATAAACGTCCAGACAATTAAGCTTGCCCTCATTGACCTTTCTGCAGCTGCAGATTACAATACAGATCTGTACTCCAAATCTGTCTCAACCTTTCCTCTTCTGAGGTCAAACATGATTAACCTTTGTCACCAATGCAGACTCAGGCCAGACTGCACATAATGGCGTGCAATAATGTGCAAGCTATAACGCTTTCAAACATATATAGAGGATATTGAATGCATGAAAGTTCAATACTGAATTTATTGAACGTGTTAAGTAAAATTATGTTGTGAGCATAATGTTATTTTATTTAACGTGTTCAATATATTCAGTATGAAACTTACACGGATCTAATATTCTATTTATCATATACCAAAAAAAGACCGTTTGAAGTGAAAAAGAACCAAAATTTTCATAACGCGGCGGATATAGTATAAAACTTACATTTAGTGCGTATTAACGCTATGTTTATATTACGAAAATGACGTGATGTCAAAATTTATGTACGGCCGTGCAATTCCATTTTTACAGAGTCATAAAAGCGACAGGGGTGTGTGATAACATCCACGGGTGTGTGATAACATCGGCGTCTTTGAATTATTAAGTAATTTGACAGCATCTAGTTTTAAACATTTGCTGTGGACTCGCAATTGGAATATCAACTCTTTTATATTATTTTGTTTAAGGCCATGAATTTGCAATAGACTTTACATTTTAAATTTAAAAATGATCTTCCGTACAAACAACTTGAAAACTTTATTTTGAGGTGTTAGTTTCAACGAGTTCGAAAACTATTGTAGATTAGTTAGTTTGTTATTTTAGCGGAGATAAATCAGAAATACACAGATTTTGTTTATATATCGGGTAATCATCCATCTTACTAGAAAGCTAAAGGAAACTCAATTGTTTTGCTTAAAATGGACATTGTGTTAATGGTTTAGCATAAAACTGATCTAAGCCATTGTAAAAAAAAAACACTGTCCGAATTAGATCTTTTTTCTGATTTCAGTTATTTCATTACATTTCTCTGGTTTATGTTTTTATGAATTGATACTCGGCAAAAAAAGCAAGTGACCAGGTGTCTGAATAATTTACCTGTACAACAATAAAATAAGGTCTAAAAAATTTACTGTTTACAACACATTTCTAAAAATGTATTTAATAACAATTATGGAAGTTTATATTTCACTGAAACCTATCATTAAAAGAATATAATAAGGTCTAAAGGAATTACTTTATTATGTTTTTAATTTATTTACTACCAGTGATGGAAACATATTACACTGAAACTTATTACACTGTATTGAATACAAAAATGACCACATGCAAAATATATACAAAAGTCTAAATCTAAAGTCTAAACTAATTTTAGTAAGAAGTTTGGAACAGTCGAGCGTATGGTCCAAAAACGAAAAAAAACAGGACAGCTGAGTGCTAAGCGAGAAAAAAAAATGGCAAAATTAAGTGACATAAATGTTGGAAAACGATCAGGGATAATAAACCTGTAATTTTTGCGCGAGTGTATCATGCCAACACTGTTAAAAGATAAAATTTCTACCTTTGCTGAAGGGAAGAGGGACACCTTATTCATACTGAATGTTTTAAACTACTTAAATTATTAAAAATTGGCCATGATGCATTATATCAAATTAGTTTTACAGAAACATTAAAAACTTTGGAAAGAGTATTGATAAATACAAGAAATCATCTCTCAACCCTAATGCCTTCCTTGAGGATTTCTTTCATTTTTTTATATCATGAAAAAAAACCCACTGCTTTACATGTTTAGGAAAAGGATCAATAAAAATTAAGTAGTACCTTTTATTGTTATTTAATGTTAACTAATAAACTGGCTATGTTGCTATTTTATTTACTATGACTGTCTGGAAAGTAAATAACTTATCTCATTCGACCATAAAAGATACCACCAGAATACAAAGCCTCTACTTAATGCTTGTCTGCTGCAGAAATGTTACAGCTTTGTTAAGTTAACTATATAGCTACGTTCTAAAAATCTCAGGGCTTTATTTCTCTCTCTAACATTGTCAATCATGAGATGTTCAGTATGTTTTTCTTTTCTCAGACAAAACATACCTTTTGTCCATTTGTTTAGTTATAAAATACATCGATAAACATTTTTATTTCCAAGAATTAATCACAAATCACACAAAGAGTTATAGGCGTAATAAGACGGTCTTTTAATTCGTTAACTCGTTTGACTGTTAACTTTTATTTAAGTTTTAGTTTTACCCCTAGTACATCCTCGTGCTTCTGTGGATGTAAATACGCGATAAAAGGTGTAACAATACTCTAACGGTGCCGCAGTGAAATGTTCACAATAAAATTAGAAATCATCACCAGAATTTATTATTCTATTCTACTTACTACTACTTTTATATTTTAGAATCTCAATGGTACTTTTGATTATGATTTGATTAAAACCGACATAATGTCTATTGTGATATTAATACATTTTTAAGATTTTTACAGTTGTGTACATTATAATTTCTTTGTTTATTTATAACATTTCCTTCAAAGTCGTGTATAAATTCCAGATAAATATGTCAGATAGCATTTACAAAATAAAGACAGTTCACGTACTTTCGAATTGCCCTTCGTAAGTTGATTTACAAACTTAAAATATAATTATACTTATTCTTCATTTATATACTGCAGCTATTGTTTCTCGTTTTAACATGAAAGAGATAAAAGTATTCCGGCGGGGAAATCTGAACAGCTGATTTCACACCTGTTTAATATCTTCTTTGACAATATTAGCATCAACATTAATTAAAAATTAGCATTGTCTAATTGACGAGCATTAGCGTATGGCTTGTTACCAAAGCATCAATTTGCAGAAATTTAAATGGAAATATTTTAGATTATTTACTCGTCTGTGAGGATTTAATTCCAGAACTTGATTCAATTATAACCGTTCAGAGTCTGAATTTGAATAACTGTCAGCACTACATTATTATCACAGTATGGAGATGCGTTTAGGAGTTGTACAAGATAGATTTTACAAACTCAAATGTTAAACAAAGACATCAAAAAGCCTTTACTTAATTTATTATGAGGCATGTCGGTAACAATTTATGTCTCAAATCTTTCTAGTTTTGATTTGCCTAAATAGTGTTAGATAATAATGCCGATGAATTGATAGTTACAGGTTTTGTTATAAGTTTGTCACGAGCAAACTTAAGACGATAAATATTTTAAACGTTATAAATCAATAAATTGGTGTGTTACTTTTTAGTACGTAATAATATTATCTTAATAAGCTCGAATATAACAAATGTTGTCAACAAACAACAAATCTACTGATGTTTCTAGTATTCAAAATTTCACCATTTTCATGTTTAAATGTTGAATTCTGCCTAAGCCGGTGCGAGAAGGCATGGTCGTTACTTTGTTCCGTCCATGAACATGCTCAATCAAAAAGAACAATCAACATTTTTAGTTTTGTCGTTTTGGATAAATCTTTAAGGATTCCGTGTTCTCTATTTACAATGATTAATCAAACCGAGCATGCACCATTTACAAATTTTCCGTTTTTGGCGTACTTAAATGTTTCCATTGTATTTATATACTATGTTGAAGTTCTAAGTCTCCGTGATCTTAATGCACAAATATATATACATGATCAGGTGTGTTGTAAACTTACCTTTAGAAAGTAACACAATGGTATCTATAACATATCACGTAATTGGAATCGGGAAATAATAAATTTATTTATAATCAAACAATGAAACGAATCTTTCTGAATAGCTGAATAAACTTATAATTGTTTACAAAACCATAAACAAAACCTATGTTCAATTTCATATCGATATTAAATGACATGTTTTTGTCTGATAGCAGCCATGACGTTATTTGCTTTATTCTAAAATTCCTATTTTTTTGAATCTGCGTTCTTCTTGCATACGAAAATACGATGATGGAATTCTAAATTGTACGCAATGACGGTAAAGAAATCTCATATAAGACCTTTGAAAGGAAATGAAAACGGAAAAAAGAATCATAAAAGAGGGTACATGAGTGGATATTGCTAATGGACCACGTCCACACTCTTCATTGATATCTGCATTACAAAGAATGCACTCTATCGAATCAGAGGTAGCAATTATCCACTCAGCTTCAAAACAACAGAGAGGAAGGAATGCAAATATATTTATATGTTCTTTATTGATGTTGCGCAATAAATTGAAATTATGTAATTTGCAATAAATATAAAGGAAAGCATGCCTTTGCTTCTATATTATTATACCTATACAACTGTACAGATATGAAACGCTCTTTTTTCCTTTAAGGATAATTTTATTATTCTACCAAAGGACAAGAAAAGTGCAATGTCTTATTTGTTGCACTCTTAAAATGAGGTATTTAATCATCATTTTTATATAAAATAATTCAAAGGTTTGCACTTTGTATACGTTAATGCTCTTGCTGTTGAAATAATATGTTTAGATTGTCAGAAATATGTTTGGATTATAGACACAACGTTTTCAGCATTGTGTTTGAAATTGTCTCTTTGATATATCGAACCCTTGAAACCTCAAACCTCTCAATGCCTCAAATCCTAAGACAGGAAGCAGGAATGCATCTATTAGACACAGAGAGTGATAGTTTGTGCAAGTATTTTGAAACAATAGATTTTATATTGAAATTATAGTGAAATTATAATAAAATAGAGAAAAACAGAATCATTAAAGAAGGTCCAAAAATGACAACATTGAAAATGTTGTAGGCTGGGTTTTATTGAGCCTGTTTATGGAAGGTTATGGAAAGTGCAAGTTAAGCCGTTATTCATTTCTCATAATCATTCGACATGAGTGTTAAGTATAAAAACAAGAAACACACACATGTATACACATTGCTGTTATATAGAATTAGAATATTTAAGCTGATGTTATGTTTTTTTTCCAAAGGCTTTTCTCTTAGTGTGTTGGGTATTGTACGGGGAATTTCGGTGGGAACATTTCGATAAAACGTTCACGATTATATGTTAACAATTATTAAAAAGAAACAGCTTTATCTGTTCGGCTATTGGCAAACCATGAGGACACATTTAAAACATGAGCCCACACGTCGAGGGATTAAAAATGTCAGAAGAAAGGATTAAACTTTACTTTTGCATAAATGGCACCCTGAGTCAGGCATACATGTATTTAAAACGTGCAACGACACGTGATATTGTATTTAAATGAACCTTCTGAATATCTGCGTGCGTAGGTTTTGTGCAATAATCACTAGGAATGTTTGAATGACAACACTAGGATCAATTTTCCCACGAATGAAATCATTGTTCTTTCAGGGGGAAGTAAAAGGTATTTCAAAATTAAAATATTTTTTTCCGTCAGTGCAATAAGTATTTTTATTAGATTTGATTATAATTATTATTTGCTTCAGAGTTATACCTTAATCAAAGCTGTAAATCTACATGAACAAACAATGAAAAAACAATTAAATATTTTATACGTTAAACATGATAGATAAACATGATTAAGAAATTTTACACTGTATGTGATTTCTTGTTAAATACCAATTGGAATGATTTGCACGTACACTTCAAACTTGATACTTTTTCATTGCTTGCACGTGCTTTTTAATTAAATTTACAATTATAGATGCTATTAAGGAAAGAAATCCATCAAATTTGAAACATAATAGAAAATTTGAAACCTTTTCATTCAAATTGAAATTACTACGATCATGTTCATAAAGGTCATTATATTTGTTATTCTATGTTAAATTCAATTGTTTGTTTTTTTTAAGTATACAAAGGCAATTAATCACAATATATAATTGCCATTCTCGATTTCTATCACGACATTTACTGAGTAAAACATTAAAATTACTTAATGAAATTCCATTTACAATAACAAAATGTTTCCTGTCACGCTTATCAAGGATATTTCTTCCGGAATGTCCTTCAATTACCCATGGTCATACATGTTTTTATTGTAGAAATCAGAAAACAAATAATAGGTTTGAATGACGATACAGAGGCTTGCTTGTCTATCCACAACACGCAGATCGTATATTGGATTCTGTCTTGCGCTAGAAGTGGAAAGGCGGAAATTGTATGAGAGATTGTAGATTTCATTAAAGCTCCGTGTTAAGGAAATTGACGATCATTTAAAGATAAAATTTTATGACGATTGTCAGTGAATCGAGGCAGTAGTGCTTTTAGAAGACTTAATTGTTTTGACATTCTAACGTAAACAAAAAACTGGCTGTAATCATGAGTTATTCTAGTCGTGTTATTACATCTTAATAGCCTTATTTGTTTTAGCAAAATTGGACATTTAAAATACGAATTATAAATGCAATGTTTCAGAGCACGTAAACAGTTATACCATCGGACGTATTTTAACAGAATTTAATTATTATTATTACAGATTAAAGTATATATTATATCGTCTTATAATCATAAAAAATACAGTTATAATTATTACGCATATAAAAGTGGGGACAAAATCATAATTCGCTTAAAAATAAAGACGTTTTCCTTACATTTGGCTGTTGAAATTTAATTTCAACAAAGAGGAACTTTGATCAAAGGTACATGGTTTTTAATGATAACACATGAAAAAAACGTACAATCATTCCGAGAAAAACAATTGATAAAAAATGGAAATAAAGATAATGCATTGAAAATTTCCGTGAACTAATAAGATTAATATTATGATAGTATTTCTTGTTTGGATGACTTCTATGAATAATTTACGAAATACTTTAAAAACTTGTTAAACGTTTAAATAAATAAACAACAACAACAAAGCAACAGCAACAAAACAACAAGAACAAAAAACAACAAAAAGAAGATGGCATACATGGATCCTAATGTAACAAATTTGTCGGTGTCAAAAACCGTAGAAAACAACGAAACAACGCCAACAGAGGTTGTCATAGTTTGCTCCTTAATATTCATTTTAATTGGCGTCATTGGAATTGGCGGGAATTTGTTAGTGATAATTTCTGTGATGTGCAACAAGAAAATGAGGACGTCAATGACTAATCTACTGATAACAAACCTGGCTTTAGCCGATCTTATTATCATGATATTTGGTATACCCGAGATAATTGAGTTCATGAAGAACAATGGATGGACAATGAATTTATTGGCGTGTAAAATAAATCGCTACATACTTGTGTCGGCTTTGTACGGGTCCATACTGACGTTACTGGCACTTTCAGTGGAGAGGTTTGTGCTTTTGTTATTAAGATAGCTTATTCAGAAGTAAAAGAATTTCCAGTTGGTAATTTATAAGTCATTATTTCATATAAGAATTATATGTAAAATCAAAATTTAAAGAAGTCGAATGACTTTGAAAAGTGTGCTTTCATAAAAAAGAGCCAATGTTTATCTCTGAATTTTTTTGTACGATACGAGTGACTTTAAAGTAAAATTTAATTAAAATTAAAAAAACAAAACATTTTAATTCTTAATATTAAATGGGACAAATAATTCATAAAAATATTATTAATACAGTATGACTGCCTTTTGGTATTCTTAATGTTCTTTTTTACATACATCAATATTTTTATATGAGAAAAAGAAATAAA
The DNA here is from genome assembly GCF_026571515.1 of Ruditapes philippinarum. Lineage (NCBI taxonomy): Eukaryota > Metazoa > Mollusca > Bivalvia > Venerida > Veneridae > Ruditapes > Ruditapes philippinarum. The sequence goes on from NW_026865684.1 coordinate 19,038, forward strand.
AACATCAACTTGAAGGTAAAGAAGAAAAAAATATATTTAAACAAGCTATTTGGATTTCTTTTCTCCGTTTGCGCTCATTTGTTTTCCTTAAAATTTAAAAGAAATGATATACAGTTTGTTTAAATGTTTGATTCTGCCTAAGTCGGTGCTAGGGGGCGTAAAATATAACTTGCACTTACCACTGATGGCCAAGATACTGCCCGATACGACTGAGATTGTAATTGCTTTTCAATTTTGTCATTTGTGATGTTATTTTTAAAATTCATTTCTATTTTCTTATTAACAGCATTTACCTTAATACTTGCTGTCCGGTATGTTCGCTCGCACGTACTGTTGTACGTGTGTATGATTTGTAACATGTATCTTTTTAAAATTAGGGGAAACAACTGTACTGTATGATAATGTTTAATCAGTTCCTTCATTATACAACGCCAAAATTACAAGAATTTGTCATATAATGAGTACAACCAAATGTTAGAGTCTTAACCTACAACACAGAAACTGGTGTAAAACAATAATCTACCAACTCGTATATGACTGACTTGTTTCTGCGCAAAAATAAAATTTGAAATCGAGAAAAATATGAAAAGGTAAACTATTAGTATACGATACTAATATCATCGCGTCAGTGTTTAATTTTCTTAAATACAATTATTGTTAAATATACTTTTTCATTAAAATCACCTCTGTAAGACTTTCCATGTTTGAATTCTCTATAATTTTTCTATAACGTTTACTAGCTGTCATTTAAAATATTTCTACTGACTTTAATTTGCTATTTTGTCATATTTTGTTTTCTGTTTAAGTTACTATTATGCTTCTGCAGAAATGTTGCGTTTGCTGACTTCATCATCTTGTTAACGCACACGGCAAGCATTTATTAACGTCAGTGATACAATTTTTCTGAAGTAAAGTAGACGATTAATTTGGTCTTTAAGCGTTTTGTCTGGCCATTATGAAAGCCTATATTGGCCTGAATTAATTTCCTAAATTACCTGATACGCCGAACAATGACGAACAATCTAGAGAATACAGAACATATTCTGTCATTTATGCTTTGTCAATTTGTAAAGTGATTATTGTTACAGAAAGCTTTTATGTACTGCCAATAAAATGTGTAAAGGTATAGGCGAAAAACATGAATCATTGTTAAGTTGGTAGACTGATTAATATGCCATGTTCCAACTTGATATGTCCGGTCATATCAGGTTTAAACGTATTCAATACATGTCAACAAAGGCACAGGTGCTCATAACCTGTTGTCCGTTTTTAACTCTTAATTGGTTTTTGATTAGAAAAGATACTTTCACGCGTTTACTACTCAATCGTTTATCTTAGAAGAGATACTATATAAAACATAATTCCTTATAACGTCATTGGAGATATTTAAAGATACGACAGCTTTTAGCTTCAATGCTACATTCCTCGCATAAATTGAAATTGTTCTACCAAATATATACTCCTGACCATTTGTTACATTGTAAATTCTGTCTTTCTCATTTGCTTTGGTTGATATTTAATTTTCAATTTAGCAACAATGAATTTATGATATAATAATATTGAAGGAAAAATATAATTTGTTATTTTTACCATTTCTCAAATGAACTGACATAAATTATATGTTGACATGAAATCATATTTCTTGCTTTTCAATAGTAATCTTACTATCAAACTAATATGTTTCTAACTTAGGGTGTAATAAGATATTTTAAAACATTTTATAATTTTATCATGAAATACCTTTCAAAAGGTATCTTCTTCAGCAACGAGACATAGGTATGGGTGCATGTAAAGTACTTATTAATAAATATTAAATTAATTTTAATAAATAAGAAAAATATGCTATAATTCTTGTCAGATTAAAATGGAGAGTTATCAACGTACTTGTATGACAAATACAATAATACAAACCCAACTAGAAAAGTTTTACTAGCATTATTAAGCAGTTTCAATACCAAGATTTTATTATAACTATATATGATTATTATCATAGTTAAGTTAATGAATAATTGCAATGTTCTCGTTAATAAGAAAAGGCATCGCTTCATTCCTTATTCCTGCTTTGAAATGCATTTTGTAACATTCAAATTTCATGAAATTGTAACTATATTTTTTAAGATGATGGGATAGATTGAGAGGAGGAACTGAAACTGTGATTATTTTATGTTTTGAAAAATAAATCATAGAAATCATATTCCGAAATATAACATTTACTTTTATGAAATGATTGTTATGCAGAGCTATTTAGAAAGGAAAGTAAGTAAGGGAGTAAATCATAATTATAATATTTCTTTATTTTGAAACACTCAGACGCCAATATGACGTCATTATTACTAAAAGTACAACCATTGCCAATAACAGAATTAATATACGTTACAGAATGAAACTAAATAAACTATGTTTTAATGTTTAATTTTAGACTATTTTCATATTGTACATATGTAACGTTGTTTTTTTATTGAATAACTGTGCTATCTAATCTACATACAGGACTCTGTAAATAAATAAAGTAACCATGTTTTGTTTTCTTGGAGAAACTTATGTTTAGAGTATAATGAAGGCCATATAAAATCTTAAAATGGTCTTTTGTTAATGGTCAATTTCAGTATAAGACGTGTCTGAAAAAGTAATATAGGCTTACAATTGTTTGTATTGTACCATATATAACCAGTCAAAAATTTGTATTACTTATAACATATTGTTTGTTTACCATTTGTTTATTTATTATTTGAAATGTTTTGATAGAAATAATTGTTCTGTGTACAATCTATGTGTTATAGCTGGATATCGCTAATATACTAGACTGTTTTAAAAATTAAAATGTGAAAACTTCATGTCTCGAAATAAGCTATTCAAGAAAATTAAACATCATGGAAAATGAACATTTTAAGAAAAGTGAAATGATTCAAGACGCAAGTATTAATTAACCTGCTATGCGCTATTAATAACCGATATTGCAGTATCTATTACCATATTTCTGTGTGATTAACACAGTAATAGTTTGTTTTTGATTATTTTGACATAGTTTGGTACTTTACGTGGATTGTTAAATTGTAAATGCTGTTTGCAATCATGTATAAATCATTTTCTTCACATCACACTATTTTACTCTTAAATTCATTTTCAACCATTTTCATATATAAACATAAGTATAAATCCGTGACTTTAGCGGATCATAGAATAAGCATTATTAAAATGATTTCTAAATTGAAATGAAATAATTTAGAGTCGGATATACTAATAGTTTAAACACTGGTGCTTCTATAATACAATTAAAAACGATGATGATGATGATGAAAATAATAATAATAATTATAATAATAATAATAATAATAATAATAATAATAATAATAATAAATATTTCAAAACTTTCACTGTAAAATTAAGTTTGTTTTGTATACAAAGTATATAATTCGTACATTCGGCGTTTATTTAGATTTTGTTAGAAAATAGAACCTATTCTTAAGGAATGATTTCTTGTGACATTTAATACGTGTGACCTACATTAAGATATGTAAAATGTGTCATTTATTTTAACATAACACCGGATATAATTTGAACGGACGACTGGTTTATATCAGATAACGACATTTATCAAGTTGTTAACGGGCAAAATACGTGATTTTTCCTGTCAGGCTTTAAAATTGATTCCAAATTAATACGAGTGTTTCTCTTAAAAACCCAATCTATCCAATCCATTCTGTAATTAGGCGTTAAAGATTGATATTTATCAGAGAAAAACTGTCTTTCCTTCGGAGGATAAAACAATTGCCAGATCATTTAAATGAACGCTTAATGGTCCAGGATGATTATTTGTTATTCACGTCGTTTTTTTAAACTTCCAGAACAAAACTGGGAATAAGCACCTTAATGAAATATCCCCTAAAAACGTGTGAAAACTCAAATGGCTGTGTAAAAAATGAAGTCATTTTGCCAAAAAGGGAGAGAGAAAAATATATCACTAGAATTCACAAATAAGATCTTTTGATATAATGATAACTACAAAACTACAACATGAAAGATAATAAACCTCCATACCATTATTTTTTCAAAGTGTTTGGTTTTATTAGTTGAATTTTTATGCCGAATTTAACACATTTTTAGTCGAGCCACCTAATCGGCTTTCTCTTGATAAGTAACAGTAATTTCAGATACCACCATAAGTGACAAACTATTCATTCAACATAATCTCTGAATAAGGAAAGAAAGATTTATAAAGAAAATATGGTAAAAAGTTATCCCGGCTACATACAAACCGATCAATCCTGCTTCAAAATAATCTGGCTTTGAGCTCCAAGTCGATGCCGCACCGAATAAATAGATAAATAAATAAATAAATAAATAAATAAACAACAAAAAAAACAAACAAACAAACAAGTAAATAAATAAATAATAACAATTAAATACCATTAGAAATTATTTTAGTCTTTATGAAATTTTGTTGTGATTAATGCTTCGGAGGTATCACTTTTTTCCAGATTTTTTTATTCTAAATGATTTTATATAAATTGACATTTTAACATTTTTATTTTTAATTTCAGATACATAGCGATTATTCACCCGATAAAAGCTCACATATTTTGTAACAAAAGAAGATTAGCGGTGGTACTTGGATGCATTTGGCCTTTTGCCTGGATTGCTGGGTTACCTACTCTATTGTTCAACAAACTTGACCAGAGTGGACCGGACCAACGCTTAAAATATTGTATGTTACAATTTCCTGGAAATCACCTGGACGTTTTCCTCGTGTTTAAGTACGTTGAGTCATTATTGTTTTATTATATACCGCTTGTACTTCAGATCACTTTGTACTGTAGAATTTCGCGACATCTTTTCATAGGGACAGACCGGTTGTATAGGATAGTCCATACGAGGGACCTCAATGGAATGCCTGCCGAAAGGTTCTCCGAGGCATTACAGGCAAGAAGAGGTGTTGTGAAAATGCTTATCCTCAGTGTCTTTGTATACCTATTCAGCTATTCCCCGCACCAGTTCTTACTTATCTGGAATACATTTGCACCAAAAACATTTCATGAAAATTGGACATATCTGGTATTTACAATGATCATTGCCTACGTCAATTCGGCCGCTAACCCCGTATTGTATAGCATTTTCAGTCAAAACTTTCGTCAGTGTTATAAACAGTTCGCATTTTGTGCCATAGGGATGCGCAAGGAAGAGAGTAAGGCAAGGAGCAGACCACCTTCTACTAACATTCACGGATCTCCAAAATTGTGGCGACATATGAGTACAGCTACAGCGTCAACGAACGTATAGATGAACAAGTCCTTTCAAACTTGAATATTTCATTTTTAACCCTGTGAAAGAAAGTAAAATTATTGCTGATAATTGAATGACGTCAATTTTGATTTTGTGTTTTTCTAAGTCAGGATTACGTGGAAAATTGTGTAATAATCTATGTTTTATAAATAGTCTTGGTCTTTGTCTTTGGTCTTTTACATATTATGTTTTAAATTGATTACATATAAAACAAAGTGCTACAAAGTAGAGCGACATTAAATTGATGCGTCACCAAACGAAATAATTTTAAGAATATCTTTGGTGTGAAAGTCAGTTACAAAAGTGTGATTATAATGTCATAAAGACAATATTAACGACTATAATTGATCTTTTTCAGTTTGTATTTGTATTGTAAGAATATTTCGCATTTGATCTTAGCATTCTGTACCTTTAGGACAGAGCTGGTTTCTGTAAAATGTTACCCTGTACTTCATTTCAGTGCTTTTTGTATGTTTCCCTTCCATTCAGTAAGATAACTGATTCCAAACCTTCCATTAGAGGATTGAATACGCAATTATAGTCAGTACTAGGGACCGTGATTCCTTCAAAATTCAAGAGACGCGAAATTTCGACAATTTGGTTTTGTTTTTATTGCTACCTAAGCACCTTACATTTCAAAAATTGTTATTGAAATGACAACAACGTGTATATCTACGTACATATGATGTAAATAAATTTGTCTTATTTTAAGAAGTTTCTACAGTTTATCAATGTATTCCTGACATAATAATGTTCGTATAATTCATTCTTAATAAAAAAGTCGTGAATAAAAAATAAATAACCACCTCTTTACTTAATTAAATAATCATAAATGCAATGTTACAGAGCTGTACTCTTTTTATTCAACATTTAAATGCTGTTAAAATAAGTGCAGATAAAAATTCACAATGCCGGTGGGACAATGGTTTGTTAATATTTATCTATGGCTCTCAGTTTCATGTTCTTATATGAAAGACAAGATCAACAAGGAAGGGTGACATTTGATGAACGCAACCCCACACGACCCAACAACACAGAAGCACTGGTAAGGAGCATAGCAGAACACCAAGCAAAAACAGGACAGGGCACAAGGCAAATCACGGACGGGATGTGAATTGAAAAAACACCGAATTAACAGGAGTGATAGAAAAACCGAAATCAAAGACGATGGTTAGTTAATAGGTCTACAAAAGTAAAGGGGTGTAGGGGAAGTGACTAGATGCCCGGGGAGCGTGTGTGTTGGGAAGACTTGGAGAAAAAACTAGAGAAAATGGAAGAAACTTACCGTAAACTACACAACCATACTATTAAATATGGAAAGGAGTCGTTCCAATAAAAATCCAGCATTACAATACCTCCTGCAGCAGTAGGGCAACAAACAAAACACATGAGAAGGGCAAAAGAGGCAAGTACAGGGCGTAACAAACTCTCAATCAAGTCAATCATAGGACAATAAACAAATTAAACCTTATTATCTTAGCTTTGTGCTAAGGATCAAACCTGACGACTGGTCAAAATTAAAACAAGCTTAGTGATTTAACTATTCAGATAAACGTATGTATGCGCGACATGAAAAAACCTCAATCTGAATTGGAATGATGAAACAGTTTTTCGTTATCGAGATGAAACATATTTTCTTATGTTCACCGACCTTTTCTAACGAGAAATAGCATTGCTTTTTTATTCTCATTTTTCAACTTTTATCTTGATAAAAACAGAAATAAATCACGGTTTTCGAATTTAAAATCTTGATGAAAGAAATTTTGCAGACCTTTTTAGGTCCCTTAGCTCAGTGTCTAGTCGCTATTTTCACCAGAAGGTCATAAATCATGTTATAAATTGTATTTCAAATTTGCAAGATAAATTGCTCGTAGTCTCTGTTTGACTTAAAGCATAATGACTAGTCAACAAGACGATAACTCTGTGGTTTATGGATTTTAACAGTGCATTTGTAGTACATCTTATAACATTCAAATCCCCTGACGCTACTGTTTTCAGAGGATTTAGTCTGTTTATAAAGGGCATACCATTTGCATCTGCAGGATACTTAAAAAAAAGTTTTTAAAGATGCACGCAATAGTTTAAGCTTGGCATGAAATGACATTCAAAATGTCAATCTTTTTAAATTGTAGACACTTTTTGATTTAAGTTGCAGTTGTTTGGAAAAGTGCCAGTAGGATACATTTTATGAATGTTTTGCTGGCATGCAATGATTTAACTGATTATCTTTAAAACACATGGGCACAGCTTTAAATAAACCAAATTACACCATAAAAATAGGCCGTTAAATTATGTAGAGGACTGAAACAATTTTAAAAGCCGGGAAAAAAAATATAATATAGGTACATCTTAAAGAACATTTAATGAACCATTTTCAAGATTCAAGATCTATTTTAGGTTATGTTTGCTAGAATGGCTGTTGTTTTCTTATCTTTTTTTGTGTTGAGCTTAACATGAAATGATTCATTTAAACACAGAAAACAGACTAACAAAATCTCAGTTTTATAATCGTCATATGCCTTTTTCCAAAGGGACGTGTACGTAACACGTACAAAACGTACATTGATGTTTTGATATAAAACAATAGTAGAATATCAATTAGATGTATCCATACAAGCAATTACAATTGAAATCAGTTCAAACTTCCAAGTTATTTAATTGGCGTAAGCCTACTGGTAAGGGATCCATTGCTGTATTTCTCATTTTCTTCATATAAATACATCAAGGAAACCCTTATAGCAGAACAACTGAGAAGTTTTTAACTAATTTCAGGTGAAGTTGTTGTAACAAATACATGTAACAGTAAAATCATTTTCTCGTTTTGAAACTGAGAATTTTATTTATAAATCTCAAAATAAACTACATCAAGGAAACCCTTATAGCAGAACAACTGGGGAGATTTTAACTGATTTCAGTTGAAGTTGTTTAAACAAATACATGTAACAGTAAAAGCATGTTCTCGTTTTGAAATTGAGAATTTTATTTATAAATTTCAGAAAAAAACGTTGTACAATACAAGACGCTTTAATTTAACAATCATGAAATCATACCATTTATCTGATGATATGTTAAATGAATTTAAAAAAAAAAAAACAAGAAAAAAAAAACAAAAACAAAAACATTTCACTCACGATAAGCTTTACATTTACTTTCAAAAGATTTTTAATTTTAATAAGATATCCATTGTAATTCTTAAAGCATAATAACAATCATCATTTTGATAAATATAATTATTCATTATTCTATTGCAGTTGCTGTAATAATCTCGAAATATGTCTCTTAAGCGGCTTTTAGTTACATAGTAAAATGATTATTTGATTCCATTACTAAAAGAAATGATTTTGCAGTATATTTTCATCACAAAAAAGAGATTATGTTTTGATTTAGTCATCAATGGGTTACTTATCCCTTTTAATGAATTCAATAATGGCTAAAGGAATTATATGGTATATGCTGCTCTTTTCTAATCCATGCATAAAATATTATATTTTCTGATATTAAATTTATTTTTTAACAATGTGTGAATTGATATTAGATAAACCAATTATTATTTGGTAAATGATTTTTAAGTGTAATGAAGTACCATATTTCAATAAATAATATAAACAATTTGTAAAAACACAACGACCAAATTTTTCTGATAATTGATTCATATATGGAAAAAAGATTGAATTGCATTAAGATATACTAATAACATTTTCATATATTCTTTTAAGTTTATGAATGTAGAATAAAATAACTCAACGGACAAATTCATGTATAAAGCATCCGATTTTGTAAAATTTATACAATACATGTATTGTTCTTCCTGATTTTCACATTGGATTAAATTTGATATTAATTGAATAATATTAAACTCTACAAAATATTTGTATTGTTATTTAACACACCATTACTATCATATTATTATATCATCTGTAGAGATCTAATTATCTACGAGTAAGACGTGGAATTAATCATATATACAAATCACTCTTTTTAATATTAAATTTACATTTGATTTAAAAATTCCAAATGTAAAACGTGCAAAATATGTCCGTTTAACAAATATACCATTAGGTATGTTACTTGTCCGGAAAAGATTGTTTCAGATATATTGTTACACTTTTAAATTAATTAAATGAATAAACAGGTTTTCAAAATAGCATTAACTATTTGGGAATGAAATATTTACAGATTTTTTTTATAACTTCGCGTGAACGTAAAATGAAATATTCATCGTGTCAATTGTTACTTTCAGATTGATGCCAACATACTGGTGGTATATTCCACCATTGAGAATTTCAGAAAGTTCGTTGACTGTAATACAACAATGATAACCGTTTGTTGTCAGCCCCCAACACTTCGTAACATTCAAAGTATGATAAGAATAGAAATAATAGTTATATACTCATTCATGGCGTGTGATACACTATTTTACACCTTTAACACATAAAAACAAATGTTACTGAAAATGATGACTTTGTATTTAAAGCAACGACATTAAAAAAACCTAAATCTAAATTGGAATGATGAAACAGTTTTTCGTTATCGAGATGAAACATATGTTCTTATGTTCACCGACCTTTTCTAACGACCGTTCAGAAATAGCATTGGTATTTTATTCTCATTTTTCAACTTTTATCTTGATAAAAACAGAAATAAATCACGGTTTTCGATTTTAAAATCTTGATGAAAGAAATTTTGCAGACCTTTTTTGGTCCCTTAGCTCAGTGTCTAGTCGCTATTTTCACCAGAAGGTCATAAATCATGTTATAAATTGTATTTCAAATTTGCAAGATATATTGCTCGTAGTCTCTGTTTGACTTAAAGCATAATGACTAGTCAACAAGACGATAACTCTGTGGTTTATGGATTTTAACAGTGCATTTGTAGTACATCTTATAACATTCAAATCCCCTGACGCTACTGTTTTCAGAGGATTTAGTCTGTTTATAAAGGGCATACAATTTGCATCTGCAGGATACTTTAAAAACAGTTTTTAAAGATACACGCAATAGTTTAAGCTTGGCATGAAATGACATTCAAAATGTCAATCTTTTTAAATTGTAGACACTTTTTGATTTAAGTTGCAGTTGTTTGGCAAAGTGCCAGTATGATATATTTTATGAATGTTTTGCTGGCATGCAATGACTTAACTAACTATCTTTAAAACGCACGGGCTCACCTAACATAAACCAAATTACACCATAAAAAATACCTTAAAATTAGGTAGAGGACTGAAACAATTTAAAAACCCGGGATTAATTTAACAATATAGGAAAATCTTAAAAAACATTTAATGAACCATTTTCAAGATTCAAGATCTATTTTAGGTTATGTTTGCAAGAATGGCTGTTGTTTTCTTATTTTTTGTGTTGAGCTTAACATGAAATGATTCATTTAAACACAGAAAACAGACTAACAAAATCTCAGTTTTATAATCGTCATATGCCTTTTTCCAAAGGGACGTGTACGTAACACGTACAAAACGTACATTGATGTTTTGATATAAAACAATAGTAGAATATCAATTAGATGTATCCATACAAGCAATTACAATTGAAATCAGTTCAAACTTCCAAGTTATTTAATTGGCGTAAGCCTACTGTAAGGGATCCATTGCTGTATTTCTCATTTTCTTCATATAAATACATCAAGGAAACCCTTATAGCAGAACAACTGAGAAGTTTTTAACTAATTTCAGGTGAAGTTGTTGTAACAAATACATGTAACAGTAAAAGCATTTTCTCGTTTTGAAATTGAGAATTTTATTTATAAATCTCAGAATAAACGTTGCGCAATACAAGCAATTACAATTGAAATCAGTTAAAACTTCCCAGTTAATTATTTGTCGTTAGCCTACTCTTGGGATTCCTTGCTGTATTTCTCTTTTTCTTCATATAAACACATCAAGGAAACCATTATAGCAGAACAACTGGGAAGTTTTTAACTGATTTCATGTGAAGTTGTTGTTACAAATACATGTGACAGTAAAAGCATTTTCTCGTTTTGAAATTGAGAATTTTATTTATAAATCTCAGAATTAACGTTGTGCAATACAAGACGCTTTAATTTAACAATCATAAAATCATACCATTTATCTGATGATATGTTAAATGAATTTAAAAAAAAAAAAAAAAGAAAAAAAAAAAAAAAACAAAAAACAAAAAAATAAACAGTTCACTCACGATAAGCTTTACATTTACTTTCAAAAGATTTTTAATTTTAATAAGATATCCATTGTTATTCTTAAAGCATAATAACAATCATCATTTTGATAAATATAATTATCCATTATTCTATTGCAGACGCTGTAATAACCTCGAGATATGTCTCTTAAGCAGCTTTTAGTTACATAGTAAAATGATTATTTGATTCCATTACTAAAAGAAATAATTTGGCAGTATATTTTCATCACAAAAAAGAGATTATGTTTTGATTTAGTCATCAATGGGTTACTTATCCCTTTTAATGAATTCAATAATGGCTAAAGGAATTATATGGTATATGCCGCTCTTTTCTAATCCATGCATAAAATATTATATTTTCTGATATTAAATTTATTTTTTAACAATGTGTGAATTGATTTAGATAAACCAATTATTATTTGGTAAATGATTTTTAAGTGTAATGAAGTACCATATTTCAATAACTAAAATAAACAATTTGTAAAAACACCACGACCAAATTTTGCTTATAATTAATTCATATGTGGAAAAAAGATTGTATTGCATTAAGATATACCAATAACATTTTCATATATTCTTTTAAGTTTATGAATGTAGAATAAAATAACTCAACGCACAAATTCATGTATAAAGCATCCGATTTTGTAAAATTTATACAATACATGTATTGTTCTTCCTGATTTTCACATTGGATTAAATTTGATATTAATTGAATAATATTAAACTCTACAAAATATTTGTATTTTTATTTAACACACCATTACTATCATATTATTATATCATCTGTAGAGATCTAATTATCTACGAGTAAGACGTGGAATTAATCATATATACAAATCACTCTTTTTAATATTGAATTTACATTTGATTTAAAAATTCCAAATGTAAAAGGTGCAAAATATGTCCGTTTAACAAATATACCATTAGGTATGTTACTTGTCCGGAAAAGATTGTTTCAGAGATATTGTTACACTTTTAAATCAATAAAATGAATAAACAGGTTTTCAAAATAGCATTAACTATTTGGGAATGAAATATTTACAGATTTTTTTTATAACTTCGCGTGAACGTAAAGTATTATTTATTTTGATGGCATTTTAAGAATAAGGAATGAAATATTCAAAACTAAGAAATGAAAATTTTGCCTGTGTCTCCCTTTAAAGCATCTTTGACGTAGGTATTTTTTGTATTGAGTATTAGTATGCAAATCTAAAGATTGATGACATAAAGTTCAATTACTGGAATGATTATTTATGTTTAATGATACATACTTAACGTGACTTGTTTGAAGATGTAGGGAAACGCATGTAGTATTATACGTTAAAGATTTACACCACAGTAGAGGTCATTTGGCGACTTTCCAGTCTGAAGAACTCCGTGCAATATTTTAGTGACAAACGGGTACTTGAGTAAAATCACCGGCGTTCCATAGGCTAGCTGGATACCTTCATCACGTGAAATAATCCTACGTCCATTGTGGGATTCTAACGCACGGCGGTTAGTTGCAAATGGTTTGATGTCAAAGACCTCAACTACTCGGCAACGGACGGCCCACGTATATGATTCATAAAACATTCTACGTTACCATATTTTAGGTAATGAATGCATTTAAAACAATGATAGTATCAACAACTTCGGTATTGTGCACCACCCATTTCTTTGGAACTACCTCATACGATATAAAGGAAATTCATTCGCAAATTTACATATTACATCTTTTATCTCTATGTCTTTCTTCTAAAGGTTGCGGTCGGTATTGGCAAACATCTATTTAAAAGGTTATTATAAATGATCATTCCGTCTAGATTGTACTGATTATAATTTCCCAAAAGATAAAAACGATTTCCTCTATAAAAATATCGATCCCTGCTGCTAATGACAAAAATTAATACGCCGTTGATTTTTTTTCAAGGGGAAAGCCGACTAATTAATCTTGAATCTACTTCAAAACTGACACATGGAATCGCTGGCCATGTCATTTAACAACATGATTAATGATGCATCTGATGTAAACAAGTCAACCGTTCAAATTATATCCGGTGGTATGCTGTTTTCAATCATAAATTTTCAAATCAGGCAAAATTACAAGACAAGACGGTATGAGATACAATTGCGTCAATTATATAGTCGTGTTTAAAAGACTTTCTTTAATGATGCTATATTATTCACTTTTTTAATATCCCCATGTACAATCAAACCGAGTCTGCAAATACATTTGTTTTGCTTAATGTTTCAGAGTGACCGCCAGATTTTATTTTTGAAAAGTTATTGTAATATTTATTAAAAAATATTTTTATTATTGTTGTATTATGTTCTTATATTTTCTGTGTTTCATTTTCTTCCAGAACACACAGTTTACGCTTGGCAAACATGAAAAGATCATATTTCTGTGACCGGTACATACATCTCTATTTTGCCATTCTATTGCAATATCAATGCCTTGATTGGTTTTGTTGATTGGAAATTTAAAAGACAGAAGTCCTGTTATTTACAAAAAAATATTCTTTTATTATTTCACATTGTTTCAATGTAATTTATAAAGTTTACCGATACATCACTAATTATCATAAATTAATTTAACATATTTTACATTTCCGATTTATACTTATGTTATATTTTATACTCTAAAATTAAAAACATTACTTTATATATTCAATTGTTAGCGACATGTGGCGGCATGGTCGACTGGTTAACGTGTTGGAATAGTAGTCATGACATGATTACTATCCATATAGGTTCAAACCCTTCAAGGGACAAGCAGGTGTCAAGTGCTGTGTGGCAGCTGTAAAAAGTTGCCCCGTACTTCACTTCAGTGTTGTTATATTTTTTTGGTCCGTCGGGATCATTGATGCCAGCACTATTAAGTGTTGAGAATTGAGTACCGCTCTGCTAGGGGGCGAGAGGGATGTTGCACATATTCATTATCCCTCATGTACAGACTCAATAAAACCGAGTCTGCAATTTTCTTGTGAATTTGTTGTGATTAATGCTTCCGAGGGATCACTTTGTTTCACGATTTTTTCGTTTCCTTGAGCAAGAAACTTTACACTCATGGCTCAGTACTTGTTGGTTCGAAAGTGTATCTAAAAGCTAAACACTTCTTACACAATCTAAATAAAAAAACATTCTAATTGATAGCAACAATGTTACTCTTGTAACAGAAAATTACAGGTTCTCCATACACGTCTTCGCACAAAATGCAGTTCTTTAAATTATCATCTTTTCTAAGAAAGATGTCTCCCTCACCTTTATGTGAATGTGGTAAAGTCGAAACCAACCATCACTTCTTCTTTGAATGTTATCTCTACAATTTGTACCGACATGAATTATTTATTAATATTCAAGCTTTTGATATCAATATCGATATTCTTCTCTTCGGAAACCCGGGCCTATCAGATGATGATAATTCAATAATATTCTCTAACGTGCAGTCTTTTATAGCAAAAACTAAAAGATTCCTTTAACTATTTAACACATAACAAATAATTATGAGATCCTCTTCCCCTCTTTCTCTTTTGTGTAATTGAATTACTACTTCTTTCATACTCCATATATATTTGTTTCTGTTATACGTGTGGTTATATATATTTTTCTCAGAAAAATTTACATCACCAGTTCGACAACGAAATTTTTAACAACTAAAAGGAGAAGAATTCTATAAACCTAGTCTTTCGTTCTAATCCTCTTCTTTGATAATTGTCAAATTTTGTATGTGTATATATTTCAAATGTTTTTATGTACATATTCTGAGACTAAATATGTTTAACTAAACTAGCAACAATGATACATTAAATGCAATACAAATTAGTCCTGTAACACTTAAAATATTTGTAAGCCACGACAAAAATGGAATTACGACCAGTTTGTTCATACAATGATACGTGATGACCGTGACACGTTCCTGATACTTTATGATTCCCATGATTTACTTTAACGTTTATTCTAAATAAGTCACTATAAAACCGAGATAACAAAACACGATTTATCTCGTAGAAATAAAAGGAAATAACAGGACACGATCATGGTAGCAAATATAAAGCCACAAATCAAGTCTTGTTGCTAGGTCGTGCGGGGATTGCGTTCATTGAACGCCGCCTTTCCTTGTTGATCTTGTTTATCATATTTTATTAAATTGTGTATTTTGATAAAGGTGTTATCATAGTCTATTTTAATATAACGTATGCTAATTAAAACCAATTATTATATAAAAATATTCTAAACATTATACAATATATGGTTGTTACAGAAATAGATGTTGCTTACTCGAATTGAAAAATGTTTTAAACAATATATTTCAAAAAACATTTGTACCAAATGACATTAATTATATAAGGTTTAAATAACCAATAACCGAAAACTTACATGAGTTAAGCAATAATATATAAACACGGTTTTATAGCTGTGTAACATTTAACGATTTTTTATTCAGAAATGGCATTTAAATCGAGAAATATGGCATTAAGCATAAGAAGCAAAAATGATTTTTATGCAAACACGTAGGTTACCACGTGTGATGTAGAAATACGTTGTTATTTATAAGCGTTTCGGTTGTTCTTCACGGTATATACCGCTTCGTTTTACAAAACGTGTAAGCCAATCAAAGTTCGAGAAACTTATTTACATTATTATAATTATAGTTAATACCACCCTTTAGCACTGCATTTACCGAAATATACGTAATCCTGATTTAAAGAAATACAAGATTATGAAAATACAATGTTTATTATTTTTATACGTGGAGTTACATTTGGTTGTTTTCTTCCGCTTTTTTAAGCTGGCTGGAATACTTAATTAAACAATGCAAAACAAGGAACAAGAGGAAGGAAATATACTACATTGTAAACAATATATACTCATATAGACGACGTTCCAGTGAGGAAAAATACCTTATTTCTTTTTCGGAGCAAAGTGAGTGATGATTTTCTATAGTCAAATATCAAAGATAATCTGATCTGATCAATAAAATGTCACACACACTGAAAAGATCATTTGATTATTATATATTTACTAAAAGTACAAATGAAATTAATGATCTTTGCACTGAAATAAGAGTATATGTATTATTTTCTGCACGATAAAATGCAGTTAAATGAGACAATCGTGACATTTGTTCTTCTCAAAAGGTGTTGTCTCGACATCTTTAAGGTCTACTTGGAGATACACATGAAGTGATTCTACCATTTGATTCATCTTCAGAGCACCTTGCCCAGAAATTCAGTGACTTCTTTATCGGAAAGATTGAAACAATAAGGAATAACATACGTTCTCAAACACAATCGGTACCTGATAATGTAGATATGGAATCTGAATATACGGGTGTCAAATATACTGTGTTTGCTCCAACCACAGTGCAAGAAGTAAAAGCATTGATTAAAAAATCAGCCACCAAATCCTGTGAGTTAGATCCCATTCCAACATGGCTGTTAAAAGAATGATAAGATGAACTAACACCAGTGATAACCAGTTTTATAAACGTGTCCTTGGATGCTGCTTATGTACCAAAAATGTTCAAACACTCACGAATAAGACCACTTCTAAAGAAACCAAATCTAGATCCTAACGAACTGAAAAACTATAGGCCTGTGTCTAACTTGCCATTCCTGTCTAAAATCTTGGAAAAGGTCGTTGACGTACGAATTGAGAGCCATCTGAAGACAAATAATCTACACGAGGTCAACCAATCTGCTTATCGCAAGTTCCATTCGCCGTGGACTGCATTGTTAAAAGTTCAAAATGACATTCTACGGTCTTTGGATAATAACAATGTGACTATTCTCGTGATGCTTGATTTGTCTGCTGCTTTTGATACAATTGATCACGGAACGCTCCTTCGCCGCCTTGAACGACACTTTGGAATTACAGGCAAGCCACTCGCATGGATGACGTCATACCTGACCGACCGATACCAGACTGTATGCATAAACAACAAACTATCACAGCCAGTCCACATGGAGTACAGTGTACCTCAAGGGTCTGTCCTGGGACCCAAGAGCTATGTGATGTATACGAAACCTGTCGGAGAAATCTGCCGTAAACATGATCTAAACAACCATTTCTTCGCAGATGACTCACAACTCTATCTATCCTTCAAACCAGTGACTAATATTTCAATTCAGGAGAATATAAACCGTATTGAAAGATGTCTTGAAGATATTGTAAGTTGGATGAATGCCAACATGCTGAAGCTAAACGGCGACAAAACAGAGTTGATCATCTTCTCATCTGAACATAACGCACAACCTGTTTCAGATGTTACAGTAACAGTCGACGGTTCGAAAATTAGCCAATCATCTAGTGTGCGCAATCTTGGTGCATTTCTTGACTCGAACATGAGGATGGAACAACATGTAAATAATGTCTGTAGGAACTGTTATGCACAATTAAGACAAATCGGTCACCTCAGACCCTATCTTACTGTTAAAGCAACCAAATCTCTAGTAAATTCACTTGTTACTTCTAGGTTAGACTACTGTAATGCACTGTTATATGGAGTCTCTAAGCAGTCAATGACCAAGTTACAACATGTTCAAAATACAGCAGCTAGAATTGTGACCAAAACACTCAAATATGACCACATAACACCTATCTTACGTGACCTTCACTGGCTTCCGGTAGAGTATCGGGTCGAATATAAAATTTTGACATATACATGATAGACGTGTACATCCCAGTCAGAAATCTGAGGTCCCAGAATAACTCAATGACATTAGTTGTGCCTAAATCTCGGACAGCACGATATGGTGACAGGTGCTTCCAGACAGCCGCAGCGAAATTATGGAACTCGTTACCACCTGACATTAGAGACTGTAATACCTTGCCATGTTTTAAGAGAGCTCTCAAAACACATTATTTCATAACGTTCTATGGACGTTAGTTCATAAATCATCATACATGTACTACTTTTGCTATATTATCAGTGTTAATTTTAATTGAGCCTTGATTTTAAACTAAATGTGTCTGTATTTCTTACCATCCTTTACTGGTTTAAGATTATCATTATTGTTTAATAGGTTTACTTAATTAATGTTGTACATTATGTCTTATATATATATATGATTATGTTTTATCGGATTTATGTAAAGCACTCTTGAACATTTATTATTTATGAAAAGAGTGCTATAGAAATGTGGTTTATAATAATAATATAATAATAATTTAAGGATTTATGACTGTAACCTAAAATGGCAGAATTCAATACATTGTCATACGTATCATTAATGGAAATTTAATTGCAAGTTATTTCTCATTTAAAGCAATGCACTTCTTCTTCAATCCTATATAACCTTTATTCTTTTAAAAAGTAGGTTGCATCGTTAAGAAAACCTGTGAATCATTAAATTAGAAATGCACACAAACAGTCATGCTTAATAACAATGTTTTAAAAGGTGCAATTATAACCCTAATATCACAATTCATTGTTGTTAACTTCAAGCACATTTTGTCTCAAAACTAAATTTATTTACCTTCTTTAGAAAAAAAAACAAACATGCAAACATGGGTTTTATAACGTTTTAATAATTGTATGTTAGATGCTTATCACCTGCAAACATACTAAATCACTATAACTGTATTTATAACAAGCAACAGAAGTAACTTACTTGACAGGTATTTGGCCAATAAATATATTTTGCGAAATTATAGTAGGACACCAAACAAGAAAAATGGGCAACTAATAAAGTTTTTCATTAATATTGATCAATAACATTGTGGAATTTGTGATGCTAAATTGTCCATAATTTTCCAGAAATAAATCGTGATTTTCACGTTAAGCCTTGCATTTATGACAACTTTAAACTAGTACAGATTTCAAAGGCCATCATGCAATATCAACAAACTTCATTTTCAGCACGCACCGTTATTTGAACAATCATCTGTTTGATTTTATTTTTGTTACCGTATCAACATATCTAAGTGTCGTTTCAAAATAAGTATAGATATTCTGGATTGGAACTTGAGAATAAAAGATTCCTTTATCAACAGACGATTTTATATCTTAACACAACATTTATTTCGGAATGTTTTTTTTTCAAATTTGAATTTAATTGTTTATATACGAGTATGTCATTTATACGACCATTCAACATGTAGTTCAGATTTCGTGAATCATAAAAATGAACTTTTGAATATGGTCCAATTTGAACGACATTTATTCTTCATGAAACATATCTCTATTTAACCTTATGCGACATGCTTTAATTGTAACAAGCCATTCAACAATCTGGTTACATACATTCTTCTACATAGTCTTCTTTATAAACACACGAAATCACAAAGAGCCAAAACATCTGATTGAACACACAGAATCAATATTATCGGGAATCTATAAATCAAACTCCCATAAATCAAAAGAAACAAAGGATAAGAAATTCATCTTTGACATATTTTTCTCTACTTATGAATATTATCGGTCCTAATTGACATTTATTGCCATTTTATGGCATTTGATACATCTTTTAAAGCTTTAAGGTTTTATTAACATTGATAAATTTAGATGGTTCCGTCATTCAAACATACGAGTACATTAACCTGTTTTTCTAATATCCAAAACTTCCCGGCGGATTTTACCAAGGTCCATTATGAAAAGAGTAAAAAGATGTGATAGATTTCTCACTTTGCACACAGCATTGAGATTATAGTACTAAACATTTCGGCTTTGACTTTCATATCTTCTGAAATAATTAAACTACTGTGGGCACATCAGAAAAGAACAAGAGAAAAGAAACAGTCAAATGAGATTGATGTCTATGCAAAGTGAGTCTTTATTATGTTATTTGTTTTCTTCTTAC
Organism: Ruditapes philippinarum; assembly: GCF_026571515.1. Lineage (NCBI taxonomy): Eukaryota > Metazoa > Mollusca > Bivalvia > Venerida > Veneridae > Ruditapes > Ruditapes philippinarum. The sequence goes on from NW_026865684.1 coordinate 39,274, forward strand.
AATATTTATTACCATATGGTAAGAATATGATTATACTGCCAGTACTTTTGCATGTCATCTTTGTATGTCTGCTTGTAAATTTGACATTGCGCAAAGGTACCATTAGAATGAGAAAAAACAGAATCGCTTAAGAAGGTAAGAAACATTGAAAATATTAAAGGCTTGGTTTAGTTGAATCTGTTTATTTGCGGTTGGGGTAACTGCATGCTACCGGTCGTACTAACTAGCTCAATAATGGTGTAATATCAAACATGGAAACAACCGAAAATGTGTTCGTAAGGCGGTTGCCATAGAACCGGCAATGCTACCCGTACGTTTGTGAAATTCCATGGGAAGTGATGTCTGATCCAAGTAAAACAATGCATGCGCCCTGCACGATAACACAAAAGAAGGCACACCTAAATATATTGTATATTGCTATTTTGTAAGGAAATTAAGTGTTATGAAGCCTGCATATCACAGTCAAGATGTCAAAGGACAAACTTAAAAACAGAGGCACCATCTCCAGTGTTTAATTGACATACATTTAGCAAATATGACATATTATGACAAATAAGACGATGTCAGTCAGCAGTCGAATGTAAGCACGATCTGCACTCCGACTTGTTTAAACAAACTAATATTACAAATATTAACTCTTAAAGATTTTTGATGATTTCGTAATGTTCAAACATTGGTACGTTATTGTCATATTAAATAACATCTGATTATAACATGTTGTGCAAAGTTAAAAAAACTTCGGATATTTCTCTCGATGATCTGATTCAGCATAATGTTCTGTGCTATATTCGAATACAATTCGAATGTAATTAAATGTATGTCTAAATCCAGCATCATGATTATGTATAATTACTGGTACGATTATGATATGTAGAATATGAATTAATAATAAAACATGTTAAATATTTATAACAAGAAGGCAAGCTTTAAGATTTTGAAAAAATATTTTTCACCAAACCGACTCTGAAATTTTTCAGTTTTTTTTATACAATGTTTTAAAGTTTTATTGTAATATTAATGTTTTGATTACACCAATTAATCGAGTCATACCTATTTTCTATCCTGTAAGATGAGGAATAAAATAGATTGTTGTGAAATGCACACGTATTTAAATATTTGATATACTCTCATAAGTGGTGAAAGTACTTCAAAGATAACTTTCAATGCTTTTCTGTTCAATAAATCAAATGCTACACATGTCATTTGAACGATGTTTCACAGCTTCATTAACAAAACCGTCAATGAGCAACACGCAATATTGTCTTAAATCGGATACATTGGAAGCTATGGAAATTGTAATTGAACAGTAGCAAACATAGAGGCTTGCCTATGGAAAGGCGTTACTGAAATGTTGTTAGAAATTGATGTTCAATAGCAGCAAAATTGTCTTAGATGCATGTGTCGCTTAGACACTCAATATTTTATTGAATAATTGATATCCGAACTTATTTTTCAAAAAGCATCCCTAGATACTCATAAAGGCTTCATACTCTAGAAAAGTGTCAAAATGTTATTCATATTTTAAAGGTTAGTGCAAACTGTGCATAAATGTTCCGTTCCAATGTATCTTCAATATTTCTTTATAGTTGGAAAGAACCTCGCGACCTTGATTGAACTCGCAAAAACTTGATTGTTCTAACATAAATCATTATTTATATACTAGTAACTAATTTTGGCGATAGTTATGTTAAGAATGCTATTGAATTGTGACAATATTACACTACATGTGTCTTACTGGATTCTGTATGCTTGTCGTTTTGAAAGTGCAACGTCTTTTGCCAACTATGTTTGTCTTTAATATGTATTTATCGATTTAAAGAACATCGCACCCTTGACTTCGCAACCACTTGATCTCGTTTTCAAAATGCATGGTCTGTTGGCAACTACGTTTTGCAAATACAGGAAAGGGTCATCAATCAAGAGTTTCAATTTGCCAACTATAAGGACAAATTGCTAAAGCTTAACTACAATTTGTCTAGCATAAAATTCAATTTGCTGAAAAGACGAGATATGTTTGCCAACAGATAAAGGAATGAAGGATTATTCAATTGTACAATGAGCAAAGCAGAAAATTAAGTCAGTTTCTAAGTTGAGTTTATATATTGTTATTTCTATTGTGATTTCAGATTCAATATTACCTGGTGACCCTTTAAACTCGAGTTTCATTTAAGGACAGAGGTGTTTCTTTTCTGAGTTGACCGACATGTCATGATATTAGTGAGAAGTAAATTAGGACAGAACCAGGAACGTTTATAAGTAATTAAACAGATTCGACACGGTTTGCCATAATGTGCGGTATGACAATGTTTTTGTTATTTTATTGGCTCAAAACATATTTTAAAATACCAAAAAGTAATTCCCTAATAATGAGTTCCCTAATAAATAGCAAATTTATATGTAAATATTTGCAAGATATTGACTTTGAATCACAGCATCAATATGGGATGAACTCTATCAAATTAACCTCATGTGCCAATCAGCTCATTTATCATAAGAGATTCGGAAGAAATATTCCTATAAAAGCAATTATATGACTGACAGCTTCAATATTATAAAAAAAACTTGTGATATTATCGTATATTGTGTAATTACAATTCATTGTAATGCTCTGGTTTAAACTTTATAATAAGTAAGGATATTAATATTTATTTAATAGATAAATACAGAGTCCCTAAGATTTGGTGTTGTTTTATTTACCTGTTCAGGTTTTCTGTTATCACCAGAGACATTTCATGAAAATGGACACATATTATGAACGACGTTTAAAAAGATAAGCTCTTATCCTATGCGACATTTGAATAATACCGTTCAGAAATATCATAAATATTTTATTCTCATTTTTTTAACTTTTATCCTGACAAAAACAGAAATAAATCACGGTTTTCGAATTTAAAATATTGATGAAAGAAATTTTGCAGACCTTGTTTTGGTCCCTTAGCTCAGTATCTAGTCGCTATGTTCACCAGAATGTCATAAATCATATTATAAATTGAATTTCAAATTTGTAATATATATTGCCCGCAGTCTCTGTTTGACTTAAAGCATAGCATAATGATTAGTCAACAAGACGATAACTCTGTGGTTTATCGATTTTAACAGTGCATTTGTAGTTCATCTTATAACATTCAAATCCCCTGACGCTACTGTTTTCAGAGGATTTAGTCTGTTTATAAAGGGCATACCATTTGCATCTGCAGGATACTTAAAAAAAAGTTTTTAAAGATACACGCAATAGTTTAAGCTTGGCATGAAATGACATTCAAAATGTCAATCTTTTTAAATTGTAGACACTTTTTGATTTAAGTTGCAGTTGTTTGGAAAAGTGCCAGTAGGATACATTTTATGAATGCTTTGCTGGCATGCAATGATTTAACTGATTATCTTTAAAACACATGGGCAAAGCTTAAAATAAACCAAATTACACCATAAAAATAGGCCGTTAAATTATGTAGAGGACTGTAACAATTTTAAAACTCTGGATAAATTTAACAATTAAGGAACATCTTATACAACATTTAATGAACCATTTACAAGATTCGAGATCTATTTAAGGTTATGTTAGCAAGAATGGCTGTTGATTTTCTTATTTTTTTTGTGCGTTGATCTTTACATGAAAAGATTCATTTAAACACAGAAAACAGACCTACAAAATCTCAGTTTTATCATCGTCATATGCCTTTTTTCTAAAGGGACGTGCACGTAACACGCACAGAACGTACATTGATGTTTTGATATAAAACAATAGTATAATATTTAATTATAATATTTTATTTATCAATACAAGCAACTACTTTTGAAATCAGTTAAATCTTCTTGGATATAAATTGTCCACAGCCTTTTGTAAGCGATCCTTGTTTACTGTATTTCTCATTTTCTTCATACAAAAACATCAAGGAAACCCTTAAAGCAGACCATCGACACATTAACAACTGGGAAGTTTTAACTAATTTCAGGTGAAGTTGTTGTAACAAATAACAGTAAAGGTATTTTCTCATATTGAAATCGAGATCGAGAAATCTATTTATAAATCTGAGAATAAACTTTGTGCAATACATGAATCTTAAATTTAACAATCATGACATCATACGTTTTATCTGATGATATATTAAATGAAAGTCACAAAGAAAGAAGAAGGAAAACGACCCCTACACCCCCCCCCCCCCAAAAAAAAAAACAACAAAAATAAAAAAAAAACAACAAAAAACATTTCACTCACGAAAAGCTTTACATTTACTTTCACTTTCAAAAGATTTAATAAGATATCCATTATTCTATTGCAGATGCTGTAATAACCTCGAGATATGTCTCTTAAGCGGCTTTTCTTAACATACAAAATTGATTATTTGATTCCATTACTTAAAGAAATGATTTGGAAGTATGTTTTCATCACGAAAAAGAGATTATGTTTCGATTAATGCATCAATAGTTTACTTATCTTTAAGGTTTAAAGAATGATATGGTATCTGCCGCTCTTTTCTAATCCGTGCACAAAATATTTTATTTTCTGATATTTGATTTAGATAAACCAATGACAATTACATAAAAAGCTATTTGAAGTGCTATGAAGTACCATACATCATTTAATAACACCAACAATTTGTAAAATACAACGACCAAATTTTCTGATAATTATTTGAAAAAAAAAATTGCATTGCATTAAGATATACCAATGACATTTTCATAATTTTTCTTAAGTGATATCAATTTAGAAAAAAATAGCATCCACAATTTGGTAAAACTCAACGGTCAAATTCAGGTATAAAGCATCCAGTTTTGTAAAATTTATGGAAATTGCTCTCCCTGATTTCGACTTTGTATTTTATTTGATATTTACATATTGAAGAATATCAAACTCAATTTTCGAAATGTTATATTACACACCATTAATATCATATTATCTTATCATCTGTAGAGATCTGATTATTTTGTCGTGGAACTAATCATATATACAAATTACTCTTTTAATCTTGACTTTAGATTTGATTTAGAATTTCCATAATGACAAAAATGTAAAAGGTACAAAATATATATGTTTAACAAACATACCATTAGGTGTATTACTATTCTGTAAAAGATTCTGTTTCAGACACATTGTTACATTTTTAAATTAATAAGATGTATAAACAGATTTTCAAAATGGCAGTGATTATATGCTAATGAAATATTAATTTTACAGATTCTTCATAGCTTTGAATGAAACTGAAATGACATCTAGTCCAAAGTTTGTAAATTACAGATTGATGTCAAAAATCTGGTGGTATATTCCACCATTGAGAATTTCAGAAAGTTTGTTGACTGTAAACATTCAAAGTATGATAAGAATTAAAATTATAGATTAATACTAATTCATGGCTTGTGATACACTATTTTATAACTTTAACACATAAAAACAAATGATACTGAAAATGATGACAATGTATTTAAAGCATCATTGACGTAGGTATTTTTGGCATTAAGAGTAAATATGCAAATCTGAAGATTGATGATATCAAGTTCAATTATTGGAATGATTATTTTATGTTTTATGATACATACTTAACGTGACTTGTTTAAAGATGTTAGGAAACGCATGTAATATTATACGTTAAAGATTTATACAACAGTAGAGGTCATTTAGCGACTTTCCAGTTTCAAGATACTCCGTGCAATATTTAAGTGACAAATGAGCACCTGACTAGAATCTCGGACATTCCATAGGCTAGCAGGATACCTCCATCACTTGCAAGAATATTAAGTCTCTTGTGGGATTCGAATTCATGGCGGTGAGTGGCAAATGGTTTGATGTCAACGACCTCAACTACTCGGCAACGGACGTCCCACGCATATGATTCATAAAATATTCTACGTAACGATATTATAAATAAAGAATGCATTTAAAACAATAATGTTTATCTACAACTTCAGTACAGTAAACAACTGTAGACTATAAAATACCTCCAATATTTTCGAATTACCTACAAATTGCGACACATTTTTTTTCGTTTTAATAGACGAAATATCATTGCAACTGAGCTTGTTATATACTACATCTTTTATCTCTATGTCTTCCTTCTTAAGGTTGCGGTCGGTATTGGCAAACATCTACTTAAAAGGTTAATATAAATGATTATTCCGTCTAGATTGTACTGATTATAATTTCCCAAAAGATAAAAACGATTTCCTCTATAAAAATATCGATCCCTGCTGCTAATGACAAAAATTAATACGCCGTTGAATTTTTTTCAAGGGGAAAGCCGACTTATTAATCTTGAATCTACTTCAAAACTGACACATGGAATCGCTGGCCATGTCATTTAACAACATGATTAATGATGCATCTGATGTAAACAAGTCAACCGGTCAAATTATATCCGGTGGTATGCTGTTTTCAATCATAAATTTTCATATCAGGCAAAATTACAAGACAAGACGGTATGTGATACAAATGCGTTAATTATATAGTCGTGTTTAAAAGACCTTCTTTAATGATGCCATATTATTCGAGGTATGTTTCACTTTTTTTAATATCCCCCATGTACACACGCAATCAAACCGAGTCTGCAATTACTTTTGTTGTGCCTAATGTTTCAGAGTGACCACCAGATTTTATTTTTGAAAAGTTATTGTAATATTTATTAAAAAATATTTTGATCATTGTTGATTTGTGTTATGTTCTTATATTTTCTGTGTTTCATGTTCTTCCAGAACACACAGTTTACGCTTGGCAAACATGAAAAGATCATATTTCTGTGACCGGTACATACGTCTCTATTTTGCCATTCTATTGCAATATCAATGCCTTGATTGGTTTTGTTGATTGAAGCATGTTAAAGGAAATTTAAAAGACTGAAGTCCTGTTATTTACAAAAAAAATATTCTTTTATTATTTCACATTGTTTCAATATAATTTATAAAGTTTACCGATAAATCACTAATTATCATAAATTAATTTAACATATTTTACATTTCCGATTTATACTTATGTTATATTTTATACTCTAAAATTAAAAACATTACTTTATATATTCAATTGTAAGCGACATATGGCGGCATGGTCGACTGGTTAACATGTTGAAATAGTAATCATGACATGATTACTATCCATATAGGTTCAAACCCTGCAAGGGACAAGTCTTTGTTTCCTTGAGCAAGAAACTTTACACTCATGGCTCAGTACTTGTTGGTTCGAAAGTGTATCTATAAGCTACACACTTCTTACACAATCGAAATAAAAAACATTCTAATTGATAGCAACAATGTTACTCTTGTAACAGAAAATTACAGGTTCTCCATACACGTCTTCGCACAAAATGCAGTTCTTTAAATTATCATCTTTTCTAAGAAAGATGTCTCCCTCACCTTTATGTGAATGTGGTAAAGTCGAAACCAACCATCACTTCTTCTTTGAATGTTATCTCTACAATTTGTACCGAAATGAATTATTTATTAATATTCAAGCTTTTGATATCAATCTCGATATTCTTCTCTTCGGAAACCCGGGCCTATCAGATGATGATAATTCAACAATATTCTCTAACGTGCAGTCTTTTATAGCAAAAACTAAAAGATTCCTTTAACGATTTAACACATAAAAAATAATTATGAGACTCTCCTCCCCCTTTTTCTCTTTTGTGTAATTGAATTTCTTTCATACTCCATACATATATATTTGTTTCTGTTATACGTGTGGTTATAAATATTTTTCTCAGAAAAATTTACATCACCAGTTCGACAACGAAATATTTAACAACTAAGAAGAATTCTATAAGACCTAGTCTTTTGTTCTAATCCTCTTATTTGAATATTGTCAAATTTTGTATATATATTTCAAATGTTTTTATGTACATATTCTGAGAATAAATATGTTTCAACTAAACTAGCAACAATGATACATTAAATGCAACAAAAAATAGTCCTGTAACACTCAAAATATTTGTAAACCACGACAAAAATGGAATTACGACTTGTTTGTTCAAACAATGATACGTGATGACCGTGACATGTTCTTGATATTTTATGATTTCCATGATTTACTTTAACATTTATACTAAATAAGTCACTATAAAACCGAGAGTACAAAACACGATTTATCTCGTAGAAATAACAGGAAATAACAGGACACGATCATGGTAGTAAATATAGAGCCACAAATCAGGTCTTGTTGCTAGGTCGTGCGGGGATTGCGTTCATTGAACGCCGCCTTTCCTTGTTGATCTTGTTTATCATATTTTATTAAATTGTGTTTTTTATAATTCTTATTATGTCATAATTTAAACAGTACAACTATAACAGGTGTTATCGTAGTCTGTATTAATATAACGTATGCTAATTAAAACCAATTATTATATAAAAATATTCTAAACGTTATACAATTTATGTTTGTTACAGAAATAGATATTGCTAAATCAAATTAAAAATGTTTTAAACAAATTGTGAATATATTTAAAAAAAAACATTCGTACCAAATGACATTAAATATATAAGGTTTAAAGAACCAATATCCAACACCTTACATGGGTTAAGCAATAATATATAAACAAGGTTTTATAGATGTTTAACATTTAACTATTTTGTATTCAGAAATGGCATTTGAATCGAGAAATATGGCATTAAGTATAAGTTTTGTTCCGCTCTTTTTAGATGGTATACTTAATTAAACAACGCAAAACAAGGAACAAGAGGAAGAAAATATACTACATTGTCGACCGTATATATTTATATAGAAGACGTTCCGGGGAGGTAAAATACCTTATTTCTTTTGCGGAGTAAAGCGATTTTTTCCTAATAACGATTGCTATAATCAAACATCAATCATAAAATAATCTGATCAACAAAATGTCACACACACTGAAAAGATCATTTGATTCTTATATATTTACTAAAAGTACAAATGGAATTAATGGTCTTTGCACTGAAATAAGAGTATATGTATTATTTTCTGCACGATAAAATGCAGTTAAATGAGACAATCGTGACATTTATTCTTCTCAAAAGGTGTTGTCTCGACATCTTTAACAATTTATGACTGTAACCTGAAGTGGAATATACAAAGTTATACAATACATTGTCAAACGTATCACTAATTGAACTTAAATTTTAAGTTTCTTCTAATTTAAAGCGATGAACGTCTTTTTCGATCTTATATAACCTTTATTGTTTTAAATAATCAAGTTCCATCGTTATAAAACTTGTGAATCATTGACTTAAAAATATACACAAATAGTCATGCTTTACAACACTGTTGTTAAAGGAACAATTATAACCTTAATATTACAATTCATTTTTGTTAACTTTAAAGCTCATTATGCCTTAAAACAGAATTTAGTTATACTCTTTATGCAAACATGGGTTTTATGACGACTTAAATAATAAATGTTTTAAAGTATGTCAGATGCTTATAATCTGCAGAAAGTACGAAATAACTATAACTGTATTGATAACAAGCACAGAAGCAAATTACTGACAGGTAATTGACCAATGGATATTTTTTTGCGAAATTATAGGACACCCGACAAGAAAAATGAGCAATTAATGAAGTTTTGTCATTAATATTGATCAATAACATAGTGGAATTTGTGATGCTAAAAAACCACAATTTTCCAGAAATAAATCGTGATTTTCATGTTAAGCCTTGCATTTATGACAACTTTAAACTAGTACAGATTTCAAATGCACCATGCAATATCAACAAAACTTCATTTTGAGCACGCACCATTATTTGAACAATCAACTGTTTGATTTTATTTTTGTTATCGTATAAACATATCATAAGTGTTACTCCAATTGTCGTTTCGAAATAAGTCTAGGTAGTCTGGATTGGAACTAGAGAATAAAATGTTCCTTTATCATTAGACGATTTCATATGTTAACTAAAATGTTATTTTCCGACCGTTTTATCAACTTTAAATTAAATTGTTTATATAAATCATTTATACGACCATCCAACATGTAGTTCAAATAAAAAAAATTATAAAAATAAACTTTTAAATATGATTCAATTTGTACGACAGTTATTCTTCATGAAACCATATCTCAATTAAAACGTATGCGACTAACAATTTATTTCATGCAAAATATGATCAACAAGGAAAGACGGGGTTAAAGCCACTCAACAATCTAGTTACATACATCATTTTTATAGTCTCCTTAAAACACACGACATCAATGTGTCCAGACATCTGATTAAACACACAGAAGCAATATTCTTATGAATCCATAATTCAAGAAACTCCCATAAATCAAAAGAAACAAACGATAAGAAATTCATCTTTGATATATTTTTCTCTACTTATGAATATTATCGGTTATAATTGACGTTTATTGCCATTCTTTGGCATTTGATACCACCTCTAAAGCTTTTAGGTTTTATTTACATTGATCAATTGAGATGATTCCGTCATTCAAACATACATTAGCCTGTTTTTCTAATATCAAAAACTGCCCGGCTGATTTCACCAAGGTCCATTATGGATATGATAGATTTCTCACTTCGCACACAGCAATGAGATTATAGTACTAAACATTTCCGGCTTTTAGTTTCTTATCTATTGAAATGAATAAAATACTGTGGTAATAACAAAGACGGACAAAAGAAAAGAAAAAGTCAAAAATAAAAAAGTATGCCTTTGCAACGTGATACTTTTTATGTTATTTTTTTCTTTAACAATATTTATTACCGTGTAGAAACAAGATGGTAAGACTTCGAATTATTTTGCATGTCATCCCTGTATGTCTGCTTGTCAATTTGACATTGCGTAAAGGTACCAGAAAAAAGAAATAACAAAATCCATAAGAACGTAATGGCCTCGCCATTCTTTTAGCAGAAATATCCCTTGATGTCTACCCAGCCAGTTTTATATCCTCGTAACTTACTCGTTTCATATACTATAACTATTACTTGTTTTGTCAGGAAATCGAGTGTTATGAAGCCTGCATATCACAGGCTACATTTTAAAAAAAAGCAAGCATCATCTTAAGTGTTTAATTTAATTCGGTTATAGACATACATTCAGCAAATATGACACAGGATGATATCAGTCAGCAGTCAAATGTAAGCACGATCTGCACTCCGACTTGTTGAAACAAACTAATATTACAAATATTTACTCTCAAAGATTTGGGGAAATTTCGCAATGTTCAAACATTGGTACATTATTGTCATATTAAATAACATCTGATGATAACATGTTGTGCAAAGTCAAAAACTTCGGATATTTCTCTCGATGAACTGATTCAACATAATTTTCTGTGCTTTATTCGAATACAATTCGAATGTAATTAAATGTATGTCTTAATCCAGCATCATGATAATGTATGAAAGTACCAATAATGATATGTAGAATATGCAATAATTATAAAACATGTTAAATGTTTATAACAAGAACGCAAGCTTTAATATTTTTAGGAAATATTTCTCACTATACCGAGTTTGTAATTTTTCATTTTTTTATAATGTCTTTTCAAGGTTTATGGTAATATTAATGTTTTGATTACACCAATTAATGGAGGTATACCTGTTTTATCTCCTTTAAAATGATTAATAAAATATAATGTTGTGGAATGCACTCGTATATAAATATTTAAATATTTACCAGTGACATGTTAAATGTTGAATTCTGCTTAGGCCAATGCTGGCGGGGGGGATTAGGGGCGTGTACGGTGACTCGCGCTTTCCATTACCGTCCATGAACAGGCTCAATCAAACCGAGCCTGCAACATTTTCAATTTTGTCTTGTTAGGCTTTCTTAAGAAATTCTTTATTTCTCTCTATTTGTATATACTTTCATTAGTGGTAAACGGACTTTCAAAGATAACATTCAATGCTTTTCCGTTCAATAAATCAAATGCTACGAATGTCATTTGAACGATGTTTCACAGCTTCATTAACAAAACTGGCAATGAGCAAAATGCAATGTTGTCCTAAATCGGATAGATATGAAGCTATGGAAATCGTAATTGAACAGTAAGAAACGTAGCAGCTTGTCTATTAGAAGGTGTTACTCGACTGCTGTTATGAATTGTTGCTCAACATCAGCAAAATTGTCTTAGATGCATGTGTCGCTTAGACACGATATTTCACCAATTGATATCCTAACTTATTTTAACACGATTGCGTGGTTTATATTTATCAACAAGCATCGCTAGATACTCATGAAGGCCTCATATTCTAGAGAAGTGTTGAAAGGTTATTTATATTTTAAAGGTAAAGAATGCTATTGAATCGTGACAATATTACACTACATGTCTCCTACTGGATTCTCTATGTTTGTCGTTTTGAAAGTGCAACGTCTTATGCCAACTTCGTTTTGACTTTAATATTTATTTATAGATGTAAAGAACGTTGCGACCTTGATCTCGCAACCACTTGATTTCGTTTTGAGAGTGTGTTGTCTGTGGCCAACTATGTTTTGCAAATACAGGAAACACTCATAAATCAAATTGCAGTTTGCCAACTATATGGACAAATTGCAAAAACTGAACTACTATTTGTCTAGCATAAAATACAATTTGCGGAAAAGACGAGATATGTTTGCCAACAAAAATAGGATTGCTAAATTTTAACTAATAAGCCAACCAGCAAGAATGGTCCTTTTTTAGATTTTTTTTGATATTATTATTCATTAAGATTTCAGAGTCAATATCACCTGGTCATCCTTTAATCCCGATTCATAAAAAGACAATTGACCGACATGTTCATAATTACTGTGACTTGCTTTGGACAGAACTAGGAACGATAATAAGTAATAAAACAGATCTGACACGGTTGCATTGATATGTGGTATGATAATGTTTCTAGATTTTATTGGCTGAATACATCTTTTAAAGTAATTCTAAAAATAAAAAATATATATAAGTAAAGTATTTTAAAATAATTCAAATAAGTAGCAAATTGCAAGATATTGATCATGTATCTACAGCAATCAACATTCAATTTGGATAACTTCATCAAATGAGCCTCATGTGCTAATAAAGTCATTTAGAACAAGAGATTCGGAAAAGAATTGTTTTCTTAAGAGCAATTTTATGACTGGCAGCTTCAATATCTTTAAATTACGTGTGGTATTATCGTGTATTGTATCATAACAATTCATTGTAATGCTCTGGTTTTAACATTAAGTACGAATAATAATACTTACTTAAGATTTTGTGATGTTCTTTTTACCTGTTCGGGGTTTTCCTTATCAGTCTTGTTGTTATATTCATCAGAAGGTCATAAATCATGTTAAAAGTTGTATTTCAAATTTGCAAGATATATTGCCCGTAGTCTCTGTTTATGGATTTTAACAGTGCAGTTGTAGTACATCTAATAACATTCTTATCCCCTGTCAGAGCACTTTAGTACATAACGTGCATAACATCTGCATCTTCAGGTTGCTTAAATTATAATAAAATTTCAAAGAAATAGGAAATTACACGCAATAATAGGTTAGCTTTGCTTAAAATGGCCTTCAAAATATCTTTCTTCCTTGAATTCTAGACACTGCACATATTCTGCATTTGACTTTGGATTAAATTGGTCTTTCTATAATGACAAAAAAAAACGAAAATAAATGTTATAATTATATAACTATTCTCGTTATAATAGATGAAATTTCAGAACAGCTTTGTAATGGAACTCAATTATATACAAATTGCTCTTTGTAAGTGACTGGATTTAATTTGAAAATACCAAAATAGAGAATTTGTAAATCATACAATTAGGTAATAACAAACTATTTGATTTATGTCTATTCTTGTGGTGGCAAAAAAGGTTTCAGAGATTGTGCTTTACTGTTCAGAAAACTTTTCCTTTCGGTATAGACTGATTTTCAGATTGGCAGTGATAATTAGAAGAATATAATTTCATTATGACATCAAATGATAGCATCATTATGTGTTTATATCACACCAAGAATACATTAATGATAATCTAAGCAATAACGATAATAAATAATATATTCAAATTTGCTGTAGCGTTAAGATTAATATTTTCACGTTTAACATATTTTTCTAACATTAAGTAGTAAAGTACACAAACCAAGGAATTTAAACATAAATAAAAAAGATATGTAGTGCTATAAACGGTTCAATTGACTTTGTCTTGGCGACACAAAAAGTGACATTGATGATGTTATTAAGGTATGCATATCTCTTAATATACAAACGTAGCATGTAAATGATTGATAAAACTTTCCAAGTATAGACAAACACATAATGCATTCAAAGCCATGATATTATCTTAATCAGTCCTTTTGATTACAAAATATTCCCAGTATAACGGCATTCACAATTTAACCATAAATTCCTTACTTTAAGACTGATTATTTTCAACGCAAATTTAATAAGATCTTGAAAATCAATCAAAGCATTTAAAGTGTTCATATCCAATGTTTGAACTGTTCAAATTCCAACAGACATGTTAGGTCATAAATGATTTAATATGTTTAAATATATCTGTATCTTTCTTCTAAAGGTTGCGGTCTATTTGTCAAATATCTTTCCGTCCATACTGTAAAGATAGTAAAAGTGTTTCTCCTATAAAACTGTCAATCCCTGAAGATAATGACAAAAAAGTAATATGCAGATGGCCTTTTTCAAGGGAAAACCCTAATAATCTGACTTCAAGAATAACACTTGAAATCACTGGTCATGCCATTTAACAACATGATTAATGCCGCATCTAATGCAAACAAGTCAACCGGTCAAATTATATCAGGTGTAATTTTGTTTTTTAATGATTAATTTTCAATCAGATAAATTCTTAAGACAAGATGTCTCAAGTATTCAATTGTGTTCAATAAACATCTTCGCGGTTCCAAACAAGATGTCACGTGGTACAAATGTCGCATGCGTTTGGTGGTCACTAGCCCTCCTTTAATGTTCTTATATCATTCCAAATTAAAATCTTATTTCTTTTATTTTGTACATAATTAATTTTATTCTTTTAATTTAAACGTTATTATAAATTTGTTTACAAACTCCTGATTAATGTTGATTTTTATATAATTATTATCAGGAGAATGACATTGTCTGTGACCATTAATTAAATATTTTCTTTCAGTTCTGTTCAATTTCATATTTTGATAATTGTGTTCAAATTCAATGTTGAATATCTCTCAAAGGAAATGAGGCCCTGTTATCAACAAGAGCTTCTCTTGACATATTCACAGTCTGAAACAGTAGTCAAAAACTTAGTCTTAATGAAAATGTCAAAATTGTACTATATTAATTTTATTTTATTTCTACAATCTCTCACAAATTATGATGAACTCTAAAACGGAAGAGTTTTTAATGTTCAACTCTTAAAGACATTGAAAAAAATACATTAAAAAGAAATATATTAATGTAACGCTCGAAATATATTTCTTTGCAGCAAAGATAGAATGATCGATAAGTTTGTTCAAACAATAATTCGTGATTACCGTGACATGTACCTGATATTTTAAGACGTTCATGTTTGTCTTTAACATCTTTTCTAAATACGTAAATTCACCTCACCATAAAACCGAGACTAACAATAAGTAAAAAAATCGGAAATGAAAGACCAAGATCATATTGGTCCAATATAACCATAAAAAAGAAGTCTCATAAAGTAAAGACAATTGTAATTTCTAGTGTTTCCTTTTGAACATTACAATTATAACAGTTGCTTTAGTAGTCGCTTAAAACATAACGCATGCTGTACTCATGTAATATTAATATAATATTATACATATAATACTATACTTACTTGTCACAGAAATAGATGGAGCTTAAATAAATTGAACAATTTTTGAAAGAATATATTGTTAAAGACATGTATATAGATTTACATTTCCAGATGGCTTTAAAAAGCAAACGCTAAGTACAGCCATCGGTCAGAGTAAGGTAAAGTTATGCTTACCTCTTTTAAGCCAAGGGAATGGAAGGTTTGGTTCTTGATGATAGTACATATATGTATTTATTTTTATCATTTGTCCCATGTATTTTAGAGTCTAAGTACTACTTGACGCCTTCACAATTTGTAAACAAGACGAATTTTATCTTTGCAAAAATAATTTTAAAAAACGTGTATTCGTTGTAACCCTTCAACTGATTTGAACGTCTGTTGAACTACAAACGTTTATTTATGTTGTTTTTTTCTAACTTTATTTGATAGCCTGTATTAAATTCCAAAATTTGACGTAAGCAATATCTTTGACTAAAACTATTATTCAATTATACTGTATTTACAAACTCATAAAAAGCTTTAAAAGGATACGATGTCCTAATCTATTTATATTTTTATTATGGTTTTACTGCTTGTATGAATTTTACAAAGCTAACAATGTTTCAAGTCATTCATAATCGTTGTTGTAAACATTCTGTTACATGATACCTGAACCGCCTCCGTGGTCGAGCGGTTAGAGCCGATGACTTCTAACCCAGTTACCTCTCTGGCGTGGGTTCGATCCCCGGGAGATGCTTTGGTAGTTAAGCACGGAGGAAGGTCGTCTAGTACTGGTGTAACTCTCCAGGAACGATGGCTAGGAAACTTCCCGCCTATATGACTGAAATACTGTTGGAAAAAGGCGTAAAATGAAACAAACAAACAAGGAAAACATGATACCTGAAGTAGAAACGCATAGAATCGCTAGATGTTAAAACATCTGAAGCAATATTTCTTATGAAACCATAAATCAAAATTCTTCCATGATAGACCGAACGAAACAAACGATTAGTAATACAATCTGATATCCTTTTCTCTATTTATGAATATTTTCGGTGTTAATTAGATATTTATTGATATCCTTTGACATTTGATAGTACTTTCTTATCTCCAGGATTTCATCTATTTTTAAGCGGTGTAGAGAATGATTATTGGGGACAATTTCATCTTTCAAACATACAAAAGCTTTTTTCTAATATCCAAAATCAAAGGCTGCATATATCAAAGTCATTTGTGAAAAGCGTACATCAAAGCGGTAGATGTTACGTTTGGCATACAACTTTGAGATAATAGTTCTAAAACATTTTATTAAATTTTTATTCTTGTTGTTTCATTATAATGTACGGATTTCAATTTGTAATCAACTAAATTGTTTATATTAGAAAAATTATATCTTTTCATCAAACATTGTAATAATGTAGTATTATCGTCTGTATTATAAGGTGTGATTTTATCGTTTTTTGTAACATTAAAAACCAGTGTACGACTCTGGCTTTAACTTTGTTATTAGTAACGATCATAAGATTTTGTGTTTTTATACCTGTTCAGGCTTTTCTATTATCAGTCTTTCTTGTAAAGGAAATCTTTGCATCAAAGACATTTCATGCAAAATGGACATATATTATGTACGACGTTTTAAAATAGAAAAACTTTACTAATTGTAACATTTGAATAATAACGTTTAGAAATAGCATACATATTTTATTCGCATTTTTAAACTTGTATTTAGAAATAGAAATAAATCACGGTTTTCGAATTTTAACATCATAATGAAAGAAATTGTGCTGACTTTTTTGGTCCCTTAGCTCATAGTCTAGCCGTGTTTTCACCAGAAGGTCATAAATCATACTTCAAATTGAACTTCCAATTTGCAAATATATTGCCCGTGGTCTCTATAATGTCTGGTCAACAAGACGATAACTCTATTGTTATAACACTGCAGCTGCAGTACAACCAATAACATTTAAATCCCCTGACACACAATTATCTGCCAGAACACTTTAGTTTGTACTTAACGTGCATAAAATTTCAAAGAAATAGGATAGTACAAGCAATTATAGTTTAGCTTTGCTTAAAATGGAATTCAAAATATTATTCTTCTTAAAATTCTAGACATTGTACACATTCGGATTTTCACTTTGGATTAAATATCTTTCTATAATGACAAAAAATACAAAAATAAATGTTATGATTACATTACTTTGCCATGTAACTAATTTATATACAAATTGCATTTTGTAATTGTGCCTTTTGATTTAATTTGAAAATACCAAAATAGAAAAAATTTAAATCATACAAGGTATTTCTATAATTAGATAAAATATAACCCTTTGATATATGGCCATCCTAGTGGTGGTAAAACGGGTTCAGTGATTGTGCTACAGGAAATCTTTTTTTTCGGTATAGACTGATGTTCAGATTGGCAGTGCTAATTGGGGGAATATGATTTCATGATGACAATAAATGATAGCATAATTATGTTTCTTATTACACCAAGATTACATTAATAATAAGCAGTAACGATAATAAATAATATTTTCAAATCTGCTGTAGAGTTTGGATTACTATTTTTGCGTTTAATATATTTTTCTAAAATTAAGTCGAAAAGAAAACAAATCAAGGAAAATAAATGTATATAAAAAATACATAATTAGTGCTAAAAACTGATCAATTGATGTTTTCTTGCCGATACAAAAAGCGACATTTATGGTGTTATTATGTTTTTATTATTTTTTGCAGCAAATATAGAATCATCGATAAGTTTGTTCAAACAATGATACGTGACGACCGTGACATGTTCCTGATATTTTAAGACGTTCATGTTTGACTTTACATCTTTTCTAAATACGTAGATTTCATCATAAAACCGAGACTAAAAATAACTAGAAAAAATCGGAAATGAAAGACCAAGATCATATTAGTCCAATATACAAAGCCATAAAATGAAGTCTCATAAAGTACCGACAATTGGACTTTTCAAGTGTTTCATTTTGAATATTACAATTTTAACAGATGCTGCAGTAGCCGGTTAAGATATAACGTATGCTATATGAGACTTAATATTATATAATATAATATGATATTTGTTCGATATATGTCATATCGCGACGTTCCAGCTTTACTTGTGGAGAAAGACCTCAGGTGCGGCTCCGTGCATTATTTCAGGCACGAACGGGCACCTGAGTAGAACCACCGACGTTCCGTAAGCTAGATAGATAGCTTCCTCACATGAAATTATCCAAGTCTTTGTCTTGATTCGAACCCACAGCTGTGAGGGGCAAGTGGTTTGTAGTCAACGACCTTAACCACTCGGCCATGTACGCCCTAATATGATATGATATGATATAATATAATACTTGGTTGTCACAGAACTAAATGGTGCTTAAATGAATTTACGAATTTTTGTAAGAATATATTGTGATAGACGTTTGTATAGATTCACATTACCAGGAGATTTTAATAACCAAAAGCTTAATAAATCGGTTAAAGTAAGGTATGCTTACCTCCATAAAGCCAAGGGAATAGATGGTTTGGTTCTCGAAAATAGTACATGTTTATTTTGTATCATTTGTCCCATGCATTTTAAAGCCTATGGAAAACAAGACGCCTACATAATTTTGTAAGTAAGAACAATCATTTAATATCAGATGAGTGAAGAGATTGCCGCCCGATATAATGTTTGAAAGCTATTTATTTCAATTTGCAATCAACCGTCTATAAATGGACATATGGCAACTCAAAATCGTTCATAACTTTATTTATTTGATATAGATAACGAAATAAATTCACAAACAATCTTAATATTCACCATGATGTTATGCCTACACGTTGATTTATGTTCCAATGACATTTGTTTCTTTCATGATAATGTTAACACAGGAACTTTAATTATGATTGACATAAATTATCCTGAACTGTTAAATGCTCATTTAACTGAACTGATAATCAAATTATCTTTCAAGAGAAGATACTTCTCCTGTAATTCATATTGATCCATTATGCGTAATAAGAAAATAAAACGATTTTCGTGCATTTGTTAGAGAAACATCGCAATTAATCTTTTTTCTACTTAAAAGTATGACGCAAAATATGACTCTTCATGTCATCTTGCAAATTGAATAACTGAATGCCTGTTCACGTACTCACAGTTCTTCCCTCCTAATGTTCAAAATGGATTTCTTATATTTAAACGGTAAATTTTGAGGAACACAAATTTATAACTACAATATAACGTTTGATGTATAACTATTATTAACAGAGTAAAAAGTTCCTGAGAATGAGAGTGCTATAGTATATATCATCACTGAAGACTTCTGATTCCAAAATAAATTCAATTTCATTATTATAACAAAGACATAACAATAAAAACTAGATTATTTTTTATGTGTCCGGTAATGTGAGGTTTTTTTTGATTCGATCTTTTCTGGCAAACTTTGTGTAAAAAGTTTGGGAACGGGGAAAGAATGGGAAACAAAATACACCACATTGCATACCATATCACTTATATAACCGACGTTCCGGAGATGAAAACATTACATTGTTAATTCTTTAACTGATGATATACTGATGAGTGGGCAGAACTGCGTAGGACTACAGACTTTTATCAATATCTTTTTTACTACGGATAATTACTGATGTCATTCATCATTGTCAATTGAATATATATACAAGTTAAATGAATAATATCCTTGCAAAAGTCTATCAAAACAATTAATGAAGTATATTTAGTTGAAACATGAACATATTTATACATTTAATAAACATTTCTTTATGATATTGAAGCATAAAATTAAGAAGTAAACATGAATTCGTTGTAACCGGTCAATTTATTTGAACTTCAGTTGAACTACAAACGTTATAATTGTTGCTCTTGTTTCTTTCTTTATTTGTTACCCTTTATTAAATTCCAAAATTTGACGTAAACACTAGTTTTGTCTAAAAGTCAATGACACCAATTATTGGATAACAATGTATTTACAAACCCGTATGATACTTTAAAAGGTTATAATATTCTTATCATATTTTTATAATGGTTTTACTGCTTACATGAATACTTCAAAGCTAACAATGCTTCAAGTCATTTATTAATCTTGTTATTTACATTTTGTTGTGAAGAAACGCATGAAATCACTAGGTGTTAAAAAAATGAATGGAACCATAAATCAAGATTCTTCCACGATAAACGAAAAGAAACAAACGATTAGAAATATAATATGACATGCTATTCTCTAATTATGAATATTTGCGGTCTTAATTAGACATTTATTGATATTCTTTGGCATTTGAAAGCACCTTTCATCTTTTTTAAGCGGTATAGATACTGATTAATAGGGACAATTTCGTCTTTGAAACTTACATTAGCTTTTGTACTAATATCCGAAATCACAGGATGATTATACCAATATCATACAACAATGCGGTTACGTAGATTTCTCGTATGATACTCAGCTTTGAGATGAAAGTTCTGAAACATGTTAGATTTTTGTTCCAGTTTAAATCTGTTAAGTACGTAAAATGTCGTCTCAACAACACAAATAGCACGGAATAGGAAGAACGGATTGAAACAACCGTGGCCAGGTGAAAACGAATAAAAGAACCATAAAACATCTTCTAAAGTCGTTGCATGGCGTAACGTTTTGTTTCCCGTTTTCTATCGTGTCTTGACCGATATGCAATTATTACAGATAATGAGAAACATTAAAAGTCTTTAAGCCCTCATTGCTTGTTATTCATTTGAGATTATTTCTTTTAAACGACATTCATTGTTATAAACACAATTATTTTAACATCTATACGTACTATTTGTTTTAAAAGTTTATACATTGAATTATTTTTTTCACAGTAAAAAGTTGTTTCATTATAATGTAGCGTTTCAATTTGCAATCAATGGAAACTGTTTTATATTAGAATAATGATATCTTTTCATCCAACATTGTAATAATGTATCATTTTCATTTGTATTATTTTTAATCAATTTTAGCATATACAAAAAATGTAGTACTAAAATAATTCATTTTAGATACAGATATCAATAATGCAACATTGAATCGTTCTATAAGACCAACAAACCAGTTGATCATCCAATTCAATTTACTCTGAAATGCTCAATTTTGTTTTAATGTCTTTTTCAAGTTTTAACGTTTTGATTATATAAATTAATACAGTAATATCTCCTTTTTCTCCTTTAAAATGATTAATTGAAATTACATGCTGTGAAATTCTTCTTCTTGAATATACAGATTTATGCTCACATTAATGGTAAACATATTGTCATACAAGATAACATGCAATGCCTTTCTGTTAAATAAATCGAATGCTCACATGTTTTTATTATAAGATGTTCCAAGTCTTCATTAAAAACAGGCAATGTGCAACATGTACTTCTGTATGATTTAAGGAATCGGATTATTGTCTTTAATGCGGATAAATTGGAAGCTCTGGAAATAGTTTTCGCATAGTGGCAAGCTAAGAGAGATAATTATTTGAAGGTGTTACTCAACTGTAAGGAATTGTTGATTTATACAATGTTTTCAGATTTTTGTTTAGTTTAACATTAGCAATATTGCTTTGGTTGTGTGTAAGAGAAAGAAAAAAGACAAAAACCCAAACAAACAAACAAAAAGAAAAAAACAAATACGTGTTATCGCTAAGACACTCAATATTTACCAACTGGTACCCAAACGTATGGTACCCAAACGTATTTTTTACATGCTCGCGTGGTATACATTTATCAAAAAGCATCACTTAATCTAGATAATCATTAAGGCTACACACTCTGGAGAAGTTTAGTCTAAGTTTAAATGTTAGTCAAAGAGTGCAAATTATTCCGTTCTAAACTCGAAACCACTTAATTTTTCTAACAAAGAACATTATTTAGCTATAGCATTATAGCTATAATTCTAAGCAATGTGTTTGAGTAGTATTAATAAAAATATGTCACTATTTCACTATATGTGCCCGATCGGATGTTGTATGTTTGTCGTTTTGAAAGTGCAGCGTCATTTGCAAATACAGGAAAGAGTCATCAAGCAAGAGTTGCAATTTTCCAACTACAGTATAAGGTCAAATTGCTAAAGCTAAACTACTATTTGTCTAACATAAAATTCAATTTGCTGAAAAGACGAGATGTGCTTGCCAACAGATAAAGGAATGAAGGATTGTTCAATTGGTACTAATGAGCAAATCTGAAAGATTTAGTCAGTTTCTCTAGTTGATTTTTGATATTGTTGTTTATTGGGATTTCATATTCAATATTATGACCAGTCACCCTTTAAAGTCAAGTATCATTAAAAGACAAACATATTTTTCTTCTGCATTGACCGACATTTTATTGGTGAGAAGTGAATTTGGACAGGAACGTTAATTAGTAATAAAACAGATTTGTCACGGTTTGCAAAATATATAATATGATAATCTTGCTTGAAAACATCTTTCAAAAAACAAAAAAATCACTTATCATTAATTAATAGACAGCAAATTTGTATGTAAATTTCTAAGATAATTGATTCTGCATCACAACAATTACCGTGGGATAAACTCGTTCAATGTGCCCTATGTGCAAATCAGCTCATTTATCACGCGAGATTCGGAAGAAAAATTCTTACAAAAGCAATTATATGACTGGCAGCTTTAATATCTTAAAATTACTTGTGATATTATCGTCTATTATATCATATTTTTCTTGTAATGCTCTGGTTTTAACTTTATAATAAGAAAGGATAATAATATAATAAGAAGATTTCCTGTTGTTCATTTTACTTATTATTCAGTTTTTTCTCTTATCACCAAAGACATTTCATAAAAAATGGACATATATTATGTACGACGTTTATTTAAAAGAAAATCGCTTTTCCTATACGACATTTGAATAATACCGTTCAGAAATAGCATTAATATTTTATATTCTCTTTTTTTAACTTTTATTTTGACAAAAAAAAAAAAAAAAAAAAACAAAAAAAAAACAGAAATAAATCACGGCACTTGAATTTAAAATATTGATGAAAGAAATTTTCCAGACCTTTTTTGGTCCTCCCTTATCTAATTGTTTAGCCGCTATTTTCACCAGAAGGTCATAAATCATGTAATAAATTGTATTTCAAATTTGCAAGATATATTGCCCGTAGTCTATTTTTGACTTAAAGCATAATGTCTAGTCAACAAGACGATAGTCTAGTCAACAAGACGATAACTTCGTTGTTTATTGATTTTAACAGTGCAGTTGTAGTACATCTTATAACCTTCAAATACCCTGTCACGATTATCTTTCAGAACATTTTATTTTGTGTGTATAAAGGGCACAGTATTTGCATCTGCAGGTTGCTTAAATTATAATAAAATTTCAAACAGATAGGATAGAAGACGCAATATTTTAAGCCTTGTATGTAATGACATGAAATGTAAAATATCATTCTTCTTAAAATTCTAGATACTGCACATATTCTGAATTTGACTTTGTATTTAATTGGTATTTCTATTATGACAAAAATGACGAAAATAAATGTTATAATTATATTACTATTCTCGTAATAATAGATGAAATTTCAGAACAGCTTTGTCATGGAACTCAATTCCATACAAATTGCTCTTTGTAATTGTGATTTTTTGGATTTAATTTGAAAATACCAAAATTGAAAATTTGTAAATCATTCAAGATATTTATGTTATTAGGTTATAACAAACCATTTGATATTTGTCTATTCTGGTGGTAACAAACAGTTTCAGTGATTGTGGTGGTCAGTGATTGTGTTTATGAAATGTTTGCTTTCGATATACTTAGACTGATTTTCAGATTGGCAGTGATAATTCTGGGAATATAATTTCATGATGACAACAAATGATCGCAAAATTATCTGTTTTATTTCATCCAGAATACATTAATAATAAGCAGTAACGATAATAATGTGCACATATTCAGCTTATCTATAAGCTAAGACTTTTATTGTTACGTTTAACATATTTTCCAACATTAAGTCGAAAAGCACACAATCCAAGAAAAAGTTATGTAAGTATAATATATATTTAGTGCTATAAACGGTTCAACTGATGTTTTCTTGACGATACAAAAAGTGACATCGGTGTTATTAAGGTATGCATATCTCTAAATATTCAAACGTAGCATGTAAATGATTGATACAACTTTTCATGTATAGACAGACACATAAAGCATTAAAAACCATGATATTACTTTAATCAGCACTATTGACTACAAAATGTTACCAATATAACGGAATTCATCATTTTTATCTCAAATTATATATGCTTTTGAGAATCATTCCCAGCTTTATAAATGTCCATATCCATTGCTTAAACTGTTCCAACTTTTCAGTATAGGATTTGATAGGTCATAAATGATTTTATACGTTTAAATAGATCAAAACATTATGAACTTTATTTTGTTGAGGTTTTCATTAACTATTTTTCTTTCTTCTGCAGGTAGCGGTCTATATGTCAGATATCAACTTGAACGACTGAATGCTCTTTTCGTCTAGATTGTAAATATAATAAATATATTTTATTATATACTTATGGATGAAATATTGAGAAATATTGATGAAATAAAATGCGTATTTTCATTTTCCGTATTTTCACTATAAAAATTTATTTTTCACTGCAGTGAAACATATTTTCCGTATTTTCACTGGTGTTTTGCCGGACTACTTTCTTCTTAATTCACAGCAGATTAATATTTTTTTTTAAAAAAGGAAATAAAACATTAATTTATAATAATTTTATAATCAAAAACAATTCAGTACAAAAAAGAGTGTCCCTTTAACAAATTTCTGTTCTATTCAGTTCTATTCCTTACATAAAATCTGTATCAATAGATGCTTATTAGACTAATAGTAGCTATGTCAAAAGCTTGAAAATCAGTTTTTGTCTTCTGCAAAATGTCACAAGAAAGCAACATTGAGTTAGACATTGAAATAGACAATGAAGAAGATGAGTTCTTGGCTAACATTGATTTTCATTTGATTGAGGCAGCTATGATCTTGCAACAGGATGATGAATCAGTTCCAAATAATGTCAATGAGAATGAACCGGTAGTTCATCCTACTGAACAAGATGAAGATGTCAGCAACACAATAAATATTGGTAATCCACGATTTGTTACTTCAAACACAGAAGTTGTTGATAAATTTCTTGAAGATGGCATTAATAAGAACACTAAAGTTAAAACTGACCAAGACATTAAATTATTCCAAGAATTTTTGGTCTCTGTGGCTGAAAGTAGGCCAATACTTCAAATCCCTCCTGAAGAGTTATCTGCCTATGTCAGTAATTTTATCTATGCAGTAAGGAAAAAAGATGGCCAGGAATATGAGCCAAACTCTCTCATATCAAAGTTCCAAAGCATTCAAAGGTTCCTCAATGTGAACCAATATGGCTTCTCACTATCCAAAGATCAGGTTTTCCAGAAATGTAAGCAGGTGTTGAAAGCAAAAACAAAACACTTAAAATCACAAGGAAAGGGCAACAACCCAAATGCTGCTGCTGCCATAACATCCGACGATTTAGAGAAATTCTATGCAGCTGACCAGCTTGGTGGAAACAATCCTAGAGCACTTCAAAATTCTATGTGGTTTATTTGCACCAATTTTTTTGGTATGCGGACTGGCACAGAGGTTCATTCTCTTTGTTGGGGAGATGTAAAGTTGATGTCTGATGATGATGGCTCCGAATATCTAGTGTATAGTCAGGAGCGCCAAACTAAAACTAGGACTGGGGCTGATCCTCGTGATACAAGAAAAATAAAGCCAAGAGCTTATGAAGTTATTGAAAATCCGGCACGTTGTCCAGTGGCTTTGTATAAGCAATTTGCTAAAAGCCGTCCAGAAGCAATGTTGGAGCCAAACTCTCCATTCTTCCTAACTGTAGCTTCTAATGTACCTGAAAATGGAAAACCTTGGTATAAGAAATGTGCCATGGGGATTAACAAAATATACAGCATAATGAAGGATATGAAGCATGCAGCAAACATAGATAAGCCAAATTTAACACCATACAGGCAAGTAATAAATAAAAATTGCATTTAAACATTTTATTAATAGGAAAAAAAGTTTTAATATTTCATATTTTCACAATGTTAAACCTATACAAATTAGAAAAATTATATAAAATTATTCTTTGAATTAAAATTACACAAACTTTCATTTCAATTCTTAATTAAAACAAACTGTGGCATGTATTAAACTACTATTTAACCATAAATCCTGTTTTATATATTTTAAAAATCATGCAAAAATTACTTTTACAACTTTCTTTAACGTAAATCAGAGAAATTTTCTTTGAAATATATTTCAATAAAATAAAAAAACAGAAAAAATTCAATTTAACCGTCCTCACTGTTTTATTAATTTGAAAGTTTGTGCGAACATTATAACAGTAGATTTACTATTAGAATTACATTTGAAAACAAGCCGACAACAAAATTCCTCATAAGTAAATTAATTTTAAAAAATGATACTGTATACATGAAAAAATGATTACATAAAATAAGGTGTTCTATATGTCATCAAATATCTATAATATTTCTTTATTTTTTTAATTAATGAATTTTCAATTACATTAAATGCTGCTAGCTTCTTTTGTTTAATAATTAGATTTAAAAATATTGTGATTGACTTAAAAAATTTGATTGACTTTGCTTAAAAGTTTAATGTATAAAAAAAATTAAAAAATACCATTTATTTACAGTATAAGGAAAGGGATGGTACAGACATTAAATGATACTGGCGTTGCACCCAACCACATCATTCAGATTAGTGGCCTCAAAAATGTAAACAGTGTCAACAATTACAGCACATTGAATGAAAGTCAACAGAAAGATATTTCAAGGACATTGAGTAAATTACCTCCAAACACCTGCACTAAATCCAGAGATATCTCAGCTCCACACCACGTTTACACCAGTCGTCAGCACACAGAGACTCATATCAGTGACCATGTTCAACAACCGGCTCCCAGGAATCCGTATGACTTTTTAGGTGGTTTTTTCAGTGGAAACCAGATCAGTGGAAATATCAATGTCCATTTCCACACAAGTAACATGTCTAACACATCAAATTCAAATGTTCAGGCCATCATGAACTCTCCACCAGTAAGGAAACGCCGAAGGATACTTCCAATAGACTCTGACTCAGAATAAACTGTCTTTGGAAGATTAGCATCAGTGATCCAATAATGTTGATTAACGTTAATTCCTGTTTTGTTACACATGTTTTGTCTGTTGATCATCTGATGTCACAGATTGTCTCCCTTTGCACAGTTGAAACGTAAATCAGTTATAATTTTAATACACATATTGACAGTCTATAATTTGATGTTCATATGCTGTTAACGTTTTCTCACATTTCAGATGTGTTTCCCCTATTCCTCCTTCCATAATGACATAAATTTGTCCAAATTAATGCGTGTCTGCTAATCAACATGCCTTCTTTCGCAAAATGGCGTCACTAATGATCGAGAAGCGGATGAATTTAAAGCTTTTGAAAACAACCATTTTTAAATTTTCAAATTAATATTAATAGAATAAAAAACTGCTGTTAATCTAAAAGTTATCTAAAATTAATAAATCTTTCTCAAAGGTGAATTATCCCGATCTAGCGGAAGAACTATTTTTAGAGCGTTATAAATAAAAAAAACAGCTACAGTCGTTGTGCGGTTCAGGCAATACACAAAATTAAAGGGGAAGTCTTGTCAATCGTACGGTTGAAAATGAGAAAAAGTATATAATAAACAGAAAATTCAAGTTTTTTCTTTAAATACGTAATTTATTTTCATTGAGTGGTATGAAAATAAATATTTCACGAGTGGCGGTAGCGGTCTATATGTCAGATATCAACTTGAACGACTGAATGCTCTTTTCGTCTAGATTGTAAATATAATAAATATATTTTATTCTGTAAAACTATCAATCTCTGAGGATAATGACAAAAAGTAAAATGCAGATGGTCTTTTTTAAGGGAAAACCTTTATAATCTTACTTCATACATGACACATTAAATCACTGGTCATGCCATTTTACAACATGATTATTGTCGCATCTGATGTAAGTCAAATTATGGCAGGTGTAATTTTGTTTTTAATGATAAAAATCCAATCAGATAAATTCTTAAGACAAGATGTCTCAAGTATTCGGTTGTGTTCAATAAACATTTTTACCGTTCTTATATCATTCGAATTAAACAAGATGTCACGTGGTACAAATGTCGCATGTGTTTGGTAATCAATAGATCTCCTATAATGTTCTCATATCATTCGAATTAAATTTTATTTTTATTTTTTTACATAAATTTTATTCTTTTAAGTTATTATCAATTTGATTACAAACTCATGATTAATGTTGATTTATATATAATTATGAACAGGAAAATGACATTGCCTGTGACCGGTAAATAAATTCTTTCTTTTGGTTCTGATCAATTTTATATTTTGATAATTGTGTTCAAGGTCAATGTTGAATTTTTCTCAAAGAAAATGAGGACCAGTTATCAACAAGAACTTTCTTTTTCTTGACATATTTCTCAAAAAGTAGTCAAAAACTTAGTTTGAATGAAAACGTTAGAACTGTACTATATTAATTTTATTTTATTTCTACAATTTCTTTTTTATACTCTTAAACGAAAGAGTTTTAACATTCTTTTCTTAAAGACATTGAACAAAATACATTAAAAGGAAAATATATTCATGTAACGCTCGATATATATTTCGTTGCAGCAAAGATAGAATGATCGATAAGTTTGTTCAAACAATAATACGTGATGACCGTGACATGTACCTGATGTTTTAAGACGTTCATTTTGTCTTTAACATGATTTCTAAATATGTAGATTCACGTAACCATAAACCCGAGACTAAAATAACTAGAAAAAATCGGAAATGAAATATGATATTGGTCCAATATACATAGCCATAAAAATGAAGTCTCATAAAGTACCGACATTTGAAATTACTAGTGCTTCATTTTGAATACTACAATTATAACAGTTGCTTCAATAGTCGCTTAAAATATAACTCATGCTGTACTAATGTAATATTCATATAATATTATACATATAATATTATACTTACTTGTCACAGAAATAGATGGCGCTTAAATAAATTGAAAAATTATGAAAGTATATATTGTAATAGACATATTTGTATAGATTTCAAGATGACTTTAATAACCAAACGCTAAGGTAAAGTTATGCTAGCCTCTTTAATGCTAGGGAATATAAGGTTTGGATCTTGAGGATAATAAATTTTCATTTTTATCATTTGTCATTGTATTTTAAAGTAAAAGGACTACTTGACGCCTACACAATTTGTAAGCAAGACTAATCTTATCCTTGCATAAATAACCAAAACATTAAATGAAGTACATTTAATTGATTGAAAGAAACATTTTTATACATTTAATCAACTTTTCTTTATAATATTTAAACAAGAAATTAATAAAAAAACGTGAAGAGTAACCCTTCCATTGAAATGAACTTCAGTTGAACTACAAACGTTTAATTTTCGTTGTTTTTGTAGTTTTATTTGTTAGCCTAATTCCAAAATTTGACGTAAGTAATATATTTTTCTTAAAGTCAATGACACCAATTATTTAATGATTCTGTATTGACAAACTTGTATATTGCTTCAAAAGGATAATATAACGTCCTTATTTCATTATATCTTTATAAGGTTTTTACTGCTTATATGAATACTACAAAACTAACTATGTTTCAAGTCACTTTTAATTGTTAGTGTAAACATTCTGTTACGTGATACCTGAAGTAGAAACGTATGGAATCACTAGATGTTAAAACGTCTGAAGCAATATTTGTTATGAAACCATAAATCAAGATTCTTCCATGATAGACCGAGCGAAACAAACGTTTTAGAAATAAAATTTGACATCTTTTTCTCTACTTATGAATATGTCCGGTGTTAATTAGATATTTATTGATATCCTTTGACATTTGATAGCACCTTCTTATTCTCAGGATTTCATCTATGTTTAAGCGGTATAGAGAGAGAATTTTATTCTAGTTGTTCCCTTATAATGTACCGTTTTCTTTGCACCAAAGACATTTCATGCGAAATGGAGATATATTATGTACGACGTTTTAAAATAGAAAAACCTAACTAATTGTAACATTTGAATAATAACGTTCAGAAATAGCATAAGTATTTTGTTCTCATTTTTTTACTTGTATTTAGAAAGAAATAGAAATAAATCACGGTTTTCTAATGTTAACATCTTGATAAAAGAAATTGTGCAGACATTTTTGGTCCCTTAGCTCAGTGTCTAGCCGCTATTTTCACCAGAAGGTCATAAATTAATCTTAAAATTGAACTTCAAATTTGTAAATATATTGCCCGTGGTCTCTTTAATGTCTGGTCAACAAGACTGTAACACCATTGTTATAACAGTGCGGTTGCAGCACAACTAATAACATTCAAATCCCCTGACACACAATTATCTGTCAGAACACTTTAGTTTGTACTTAACGTGCATAAAATTTCAAAGAAATAGGATAGATAGTACATACAATAATAGTTTAGCTTTGCTTAAAATGGCATTTAAAATATCATTCTTCTTAAAATTTTAGACACTGTACTCATTCGGATTTTCACTTTCGATTTAATATTTTCTATAATGACAACAATACAAAAATAAATGTTATAATTACATTACTATTCTGGAAATAATAGATGAAATTTCATAAGAGCTTTGCCATGTAACTAATTTATATACAAATTGCATTTTGTAATTGTGCCTTTTGATTTAATTTGAAAATACAACAATAGAAAATTTGTTAATCATACAAGGTTTTTCTATAATATATATACATATTTCATCATAATTTTAGACATATTCATTGATGTATATTCCAATGATATTTGTAACTTTCATGATAATTGTACATAACATATTGTAATATTTTAGTATGTTAACACAGGAACTTTAATTATAATTGACATAAATTATCCTGAACTGTTAAATGCTCATTTAACTGAACTGATAATCAAATTATCTTTCAAGAGAAGATACTTCTCCTGTAATTCATATTGATCCATTATGCGTAATAAGAAAATAAAACGATTTTCATGCATTTGTTAGAGAAACATCGCAATTAATCTTTTTTCTCTTAAAGTCTGACCGTAATATGACGCTTCATGTCATCTTGCAAATTGGTTAACTGAATGCCTGATACTAGTACTCATAGGTCTTCCCCCCTAACGTTCAATTTGGATCTATTATATTTAAATTGTAAATTTTGAGGAACACAAATTTATAACTACTATGAAACGTTTGATATATAACTATTATTAACAGAGTATAAAGTTACTAATTATATATCATAAATATTGATAATATAACATTAACACAGCGTTAGAACACTGTCCTTAAGATGTACCTAGACTATTTAAAATAACTTTAGAATTGTAATGACCAGGAATATACCACAGAGAATGAGAGTGCTATAGTATATATCATCACTGCACACTTCTGATTCCAAAATAAATAGAGGATATTTGTTTAGTTCAGTGTAAGATCGGAATATATTTCACCGAGTGAGCACCAAAAGGTATATTTCACGAGTGGCGCAGCCACGAGTGAAATATGAACTTTTGGTGTTCACAAGGTGAAATATATTTCGATCTTACACTAAACTAAACAAATTTTCTTTTTATTATATGCAAATAAACGTTTTAAAAAGACATTAAATCTAATACTGAATGAAAAGCGCGCCAAATAATTATACAACGTGACGTCATTTACGACGTCACGTCATTAAGTTGGTACCCAGTACTTTGCACGCTGGTATTTCACTGAAACAAAGTAAGGGGCTTAAATTCAAAACAGTGAAATTATCAAAGTGGTAATTTCACTGTTTCAAACAGTGAAATTACCAGTTTTCTATCACTGATATATTTCTATAAACCACCGAAAAGCATGTAATAAATTCAATTTCATTATTATAACAAAGACATTATAATAAAAACTAGATTATTTTTTATGTGTCCGGTAACGTTAGGTTGTTTTGTTCCGCTCTTTTCTGGCAAGCTTTATGTAAAAATTTTGGGAACGGGAAAACAAAGGGAAACAAAATACACCACATTGCATACCATATCACTTATATAACCGACGTTCCGGAGATGAAAACATTACATTGTTAATTTTTTAACTGATGATATACTGATGAGCGGGCAGAACTGCGTAGGACTACAGACTTTTATCAATATTTATTTTACTACGGATAATTACTGATGTCATTCATCATTGTCAATTGAATATATATACAAGTTAAATGAATAATATCCTTGCAAAAGTCTATCAAAACAATTAATGAAGTATATTTAGTTGAAACATGAACATTTTTATACATTTAATAAACATTTCTTTATGATATTGAAGCATAAAAAAGTAAGAAGTAATTATATATTCGTTATAACTGTTCAATTAATTTGAACTTCAGTTGAACTACAAACGTTATAATTGTTGTTCGTGTTTCTTTCTTTATTTGATACTCTGTATTAAATTCCATAATTTGGCGTAAGCAATATTTTTGTCTAAAAGTAAAGCACACAAATTATTGGATAATAATGCATTTACAAACCCGTATGATGCTTTAAAAGGATATAATATTCTTATCATATTTTTTATAATGGTTTTACTGCTTACATGATTACTTCAAAGCTAACAATGTTTCAAGTCATTTATTAATCTTGTTATATACGTTATGAAAAAACGCATGAAATCACTAGGTGTTAAAAAATGAATAGAACCGTAAATCAAGATTCTTCAATGATAAACGAAAAGAAACAAACGATTAGAAATACAATATGTCATTCTTTTCTCTAATTATGAGTATTTGCGGTCTTAATTAGACATTAATAGATATTCTTTGGCATTTGATAGCACCTTTCATCTATTTTTAAGCGGTATTGATACTGATTAATAGGGACAATTTCGTCCTTGAAACTTACATAAGCTTTTGTCCTAATATCCGAAATCACAGGATGATTATACCAATATCATACAACAATGCGGTTACGTAGATTTCTCGTATGATACTCAGCTTTGAGATGAAAGTTCTGAAACATTTTTGATTTTTGTTCCAGTTTAAATCTGTTAAGTACGTAAACTGTCGTCTCAACAACACACATAGCACACAGGAAGAACGGATTGAAATAACCGTGGCCAGGTAAAAACGAATAAAAGAACCATAAAACATCTTCTAAAGCCGTTGCATGGCGTAACGTTTTGTATCCTGTTTTCTATCGTGTCTTGACCGATATGCAATTATTACAGATAATGAGAAACATTAAAAATCTTGAAACCCTCATTGCTTGTTATTCATTTGAGATTATTTCTCTTAAACGACATTCATTGTTATAAACACAATTATTTTAACATTTATATGTACTTTTTTTAAAAAAAAGATTATACATTGAATGATTCTTTTTTCCACAGTAAAAAGTTGTTTCATTATAATGTAGCGTTTCAATTTGCAATCAATGAAACTGTTATACATTACAATAATGATATCTTTTCATCCAACATTGTAATAATGTATCATTTTCATTTGTATTATTTTAAATCAATTTTAGCATATACCAAAAAAAATATTGTACTGAAATAAAACAGTTTAGACACAGATATCAATAATGCAACCTTGACTCGTTCTATAAGACAAACAAACCAGTTGATCATCATATCATATCATGCAGTCATATCTCCTTTTTCTCCTTTAAAATGATTAATTGAAATTACATGCTGTGAAATTCTTCTTCTTGCATATACAGATTTATGCTCACATTAATGGTAAACATATTGTCATACAACAAAAACATGCAATGCCTTTCTGTAAAATAAATCTAATGCTCACATGTTTTTTATTATAAGATGTTCCAAATCTTCATTAAAAACAGGCAATGTGCAACATGTACTTCTGTATGATTTAAGGAATAGGATTATTGTCTTTAATGCGGATAAATTGGAAGCTCTGGAAATCGTTTTCGCATAGTGGCAAGCTAAGAGAGATATTATATGAAGGTGTTACTCAACTGTAAGGAATTGTTGATTTATACAATGTTTTCAGATTTTAGTATAGTTGAACAGTAGCAAAATTGCTTTGATTGTGTGCAAGAGAAAAAAAAGACAAAAGAAAAACAACAAAACAAACAAAAAAATAAACAAACAAACAAACAAACAAACAAAAAACAACTGCGTGTTATCGCTAAGACACTCATTATATACCAACTGGTGTCCGAACTTATTTTTGACATGCTAGCGTGGTATACATTTATCACAAAGCATCACTTTGCCTAGATAATCATAAAGGCTACAAAGAATAAAAGTGTAACAAGGTTTTTTTATACTTTATAGGTTAGTCAAAAAGTGCAAAATGTTCCGTTCTAAACTCAAAAACCACTTGATTTTTCTAACAAAGAACATTATTAAGACATTTGAATAATACCGTTCAGAAATAGCATTAATATTTTATATTCTTTTTTCAACTTTTATTTTGACAGAAATAAATCACGGCATTTGAATTTTAAATATTGATGAAAGAAATTGTGCAGGCCTTGTTTGGTCCCTTATCTAATTGTCTAGTCGCTATTATCATCAGAATGTCATAAATCACGTTATAGATTGTATTTCCAATTTTCAAGATATATTGCCCGTAGTCTCTGTTTGACTTAAAGCATAATGTCTAGTCAACAAGACGAAAACTTCGTTGTTTATGGATTTTAACAGTGCAGGTGCAGTACATCTAATAAAAGTCAAATCCCCTGTCACGATTATCTTTTAGAGCACTTTATTTTGTGTGTATAAAGGGCACAGCATTTGCATCTGCAGGTTGCTTAAATTATAATAAAATTTCAGATAAGATAGTACACGCAATGTTTTAAGCCATGCATATAATTACATTCAAATGCAAAATGTCATTCTTCTTAAAATTCTAGACACTGAACATATTCTGAATTTGACTTTGTATTTAATTGGTATTTCTATTATGACAAAAATTACGAAAATAAATTATATAATTTTATTACTATTCTCGTAATAATAGATGAAATTTCAGAACAGCTTTGTCATGGAACTCAATTATATACAAATTGCTCTTTGTAATTGTGACATTGGATTTAATTGGAAAATACCAAAATGGAAAATTTGTAAATGATACAAGATATTTATGTTATTAGGTTATAACAAACCATATAATAAATGTCTATTCTGGTGGTAACAAATCAGTTTTAGTGGTGGTCAGTGATTGTGTTTATTAAACGTTTGCTTTCGGTATAGACTGATTTTCAGATTGGCAGTGATAATTCTGGGAATATAATTTCATGATGACAACAAATGATCGCAAAATTATCTGTTTTTATTACATCAACAATACATTAATAATAAGCAGTATCGATAATGAATAATATTTTCAAATGTGTACATATTCAGCTTATTTATAAGCTAAGACTTTTATTATCACGTTTGACATATTTTTCCAACATTAAGTCGAAAAGCACACAATCCAAGGAAAATTTATGTAAATATAATAGATATTTTAGTGCTATAAACGGTTCAACTGATGTTTTCTTGCCGATACAAAATGTTGCATTGGTATTATTAAGGTATGCATATCTCTAAATATTCAAACGTAGCATGTAAATGATTGATACAGCTTTCCAAGTATAGACAAACACATAAGGCATTTAAAACCATGATATTACTTATATCAGCACTATTGACTTCAAAATGCTTCCAGTATAACGGAATTTATCATTTTTTAAACTCAAATTATATAAGCTTTTTATAATCATTCCCAGCATTATAAATGTCCATATCCAATGATTGAACAGTTCCAATTTTATGTCCTTTTTCAATAACAGACTTGATAGGTCATAAATGATTTTATACGTGTAAATAGATCAAAATATTATGAACTTTATTTTGTTGAGGTTTTCATTAACTCTTTGTCTTTCTTCTGCAGGTTGCGGTCTATTTGTCAATCCCAACTTAAACGACTGAATGCTCTTTCCGTCTAGATTGTAAATATGATAAAATATTTCTCCTATAAAACTATCAATCCCTGAAGATAATGACAAAAAGTAATATGCTGTTGGCCTTTTTTAAGGGAAAACCCTTATAATCTTACTTAAAACAAGACACATGAAATCGCTGGTCATGCCATTCAACAACATGATTAATGTCGCATCTGATATGGAGAAGTCAACTGGTCAAATTATATCAGGTGTAATTTTGTTTTTAATTGATAAAATTTCAATCAGATAAATTCTTAAGACAAGATGTCTCAAGTATTCGGTTGTGTTGAATAAACATCTTAACCGTTCTAATATCATTCAAATTAAACTAAAAAGATGGCACAAATTACAAATGTCGCATGTGTTTGGTAGTCAATAGACCTCCTTTAAAGGGAGACACAGGCAAAATTTTCATTTCTTAGTTTTGAATTTTTCATTCATTTTTCTGTAAATGCCCGCAAAATGTATACATTAGACAGTGAAAGGAACAAAAATTTTCTCAATATAAAGAATAAAATGGTGGTTTCCTAACTTGGGTTAGGTCAGCGTGGGTCAGGTTAAAGCGCTAGGATTTCACAATAGTTGTCACAGTGAACTCTGGAAACGTTAAAGAACATGTCAAATGAATGACTTAGACTTGTTTCAATCGTACAATATCCACAATATTTGTTATTGTAACATCAAGGGTTTGTTCAAGTCACCTGACTTGTTTTAAAAGTATTCAGTGATTCTTTTGGCTTCTAAATTTTGTTCAACATATATAGATATATTTACGCTTCAAACCCAAAATATATAGAATTTAAACAAAAATTCATGCTGAAACGTCATTATAGCGTGATTTGAGTACATAAGATCATTTTAATATTTTTTTTTTTCATTATTTTGCCTGAATATCCCTTTAATGTTTTCATATCATTCAAATTAAAATTTTACTTCTTTTATTTTGTACATAATTAATTTAACTCTTTTAATTTAATCGTCATTATAAAATTGATTACAAACTCCAGATTACAATAGTCGGTTAAAATATAACGCATGCTGTATTAATGTGATTAATATAATACAATGAAATATTTTTCATATAGAATTGTACTAAGTTGTCACAGAAATAGATGGCCCTTAAAATAAATTGAACATTTTTTGAAAGTATATATTGTAATAGACATTTGTATAAATTTAAATTTCAAGATGACTTTAATAACCAAACGCTAAGCACATCGGTCAGAGTAAGTTTAAGCTTAACTAACCTCTTTTAAGCCAAGGGAATGGAAAGTTTGGTTCTTGAGGATAATACATATTTATTTTTATCTGATATGATATGTCTGATATATGTTAAAGTCAAAGGACTACCTGACGCTTACACAATTTGTAAGCAAGTCTAATCTTAGCCTTGCAAAAGTAATGCATCAAAACATTAAATGAAGTAAACTTAATTGATATAAACATTTCTTTATAATATTAAATCACAGAAATAATTAAAAAACGTGTATTATTTGTAACCCTCCAACTGATTTGAACTTCAGTTGAACTACAAACGTTTATTTTTGTTGCTGTTTCTTTCTTCATTTGATAGCCTGTATTAAATTCTAAAATTTGACGTAAGCAATATCATTGTCTAAAAGTAAATGACACCAATTATTAAATGACACTGTATTTACAAACTCGTAAAATGCTTTAAAAGGATATTTTATCCTTATTTTATTTTTATAATGATTTAACTGCTTACATGAATACGTCACAGACAACGATGTTTTAAATAATTTAAAGATCTTGTTGTATACATACTATTACATGATACTTGAAGTAAAAACGCATGAAATCACTAGGTGTTAAAAAATCTGAAGCAATATTTATTATGAATAATACGAAACAAACGGTTAGAAATACAATATGACATCCTTTTCTCTACTTGTGAATATTTTTGGTGTTTAGTAGACATTTATTGATATTCTTTGGCGTTTGATAGCACCTTCTGATCTCCAGGATTGTATCTATGTTTGAGCGGTATAGAAAATGATTTATTGGGACAATTTCATATTTCAAACATGCATTACCTTTTTTTAATATAGGAAATCATTAACGGAATATACCAGTGTCATACAACAATACAGTAACTTAGAGTTATCTAATTACTCTCAGCTTAGAGATGATAATTCTAAAATAATTGAGATTTTTATTCTAATTTGTTTCTGTTTAGTATCATGTCTACTGAGTAACACAAAAAGCACACATGAGGACCAAATGGAAACAACCGTCGCCACGTAAAAAGAATAAAAGAACCGAAAAACAATGAAGTTTTAAAGTTGTTGTATTGCGTTATTTTTTGTTTCCCGTTTTTTAAGTTTTCTTTTTATGTTTTCAAATGATTTTAACGAAATAATACATATAATACATATGTATGCATGTCAACAACGGCCTTACACATAAGTGTAAGGTTGACATGTCATCATCTTCATAACTAACAGACACAATATTGAGGGTGAAGGAGATGATAAAATCAAATGGCCACCTTTATTATATTATACATTTGTAATGCAAAATGATTTTTACAGCATGACCTGATGTTAACCATTACTCACAAGAATATTAATTGTTGTATTTTATTACATCTAAGCAACAGCAACAATGTTGGAGTCGTCATTGTTTGTTCTTACTTTGAGATTATTCCTATTAAAGGAACACACTTATCATAACATTAACTATGTCGTTTAAGACTTAAACATTAAATGGATTCGGATTTTACACAGTGAGAACTTGTTTCATTATAAAGTACCGTTTTCAATTTTTAATAAATGAAACCTTTTATAAAATATCAATTAAATCTTTTGATCCACTTTTGTATATTTTATGTATTATTTATAAGTCATTTCAACATGTAGTACTGAAAAGCATGTTAGATACAGATATTAATGACGCAAGCTTGACTCGTTCTATAAGTCATTTTAAAACAAACCAGTTGATGAACCAATTCAATTGCTTGTGAAATTTTTCTGTTTTATTATTATATAATTATATAATATAATTTTTCAAGTTTTAATATTTCAATTAATATTATAATTAATGCAGGAATATTTCCTTTCTCTCCTTAGAAATGATTAATGAATTTTCATGTTATGGAAGTCTTCTTCGTGAATATAAAGATTTATACACCCATTAATGATTAACATTGTGTAACTTGCAATGGCTTTCTGTTACATGTAAATAAATGAAATGCTAGACATGGTTTTTTTATTTATCGATATTTCGCATTTTCATTAACTAAACAGGCAATGTGCAACATGCAATTCCGTATGATTTATGAAAGAGGATTATTGTCTTAAATGCGGATTCATTGGAAAATGTAGAAATCGTTATTGCAAAGTGACAAGCTAGGAGAAATGTTTATTTGAAGGCGTTACTCCGCTGTTAGGAATTGATGATTTATACAAAG
This sequence comes from Ruditapes philippinarum, assembly GCF_026571515.1. Classification (NCBI taxonomy): domain Eukaryota; kingdom Metazoa; phylum Mollusca; class Bivalvia; order Venerida; family Veneridae; genus Ruditapes; species Ruditapes philippinarum. The sequence continues at coordinate 79,374 of NW_026865684.1, forward strand.
CATTTCAGATTTTAATTTAGTTTAACAGTAGAAAGATTGTTGTTAATTGTGTGTAAGAAAGAAAACTAACAAACGATGTGTTATCGCTGATACACTCAATATTTTACCAATTGATATCCGAACTTATTTTTGCAAGATTGCGTGGTGTACATTTAAACAAAAAAACATGAATAGATTCTCATAAAGTCTAATCACTCTAGAGGGAGATGTAACAATGTTATTTATAATGTAGAACAAAGAGTGCAAAAATGTTCCGTTCTTGAACTCGCAACCGCTTGATTGACCTAACAAAGAACATTATTTAGAAATAAGATTATAGCGATGATTCCATCAATGTGTTTGAGAAGAATTAATAAATATTAACTATTAGACTATATGTGCCCGATTGGAATTGGATGCTGTCTGTTTGTCGTTTTCGAAGTGCACTGTCTGTTGCCAACTACATTTTGCAAATACATGAAAGGGTCATCAATCAAGAGCTGCAATTTGCCAACTATAAGGACAAATTGCTAAAGCTAAACTACTATTTGTCTAGCATGAAATTCAATTTGCTGAAAAGACGAGATGTGTTTGCCAACAGATAAAGGAATGAGAAGGATTGTTCAATTTGTACTAATGAGCGAAGATGAAATTTAGTCAGTTTTTCTAGTTGATTTTTTGTATTGCTATTTATTAGGGATTTTATACTACCTGGTTACTCTTTTAACTAAAGTTTCAGTTAAAGACAAAGGTGTTCCTTTCCATGTCATAAAATGTTGGCGAGAAGTGAATTTGGGCAGACCAAGAAAAGCTTTGTCAAAATTTGCCTAAATATATAGTTTTAATTTTGCTTGATTTTTGGCACTGAATACATCTTTTAAAATACAAAGCTAATCCCTTATCATTTATAAATAAATGTAATTTGCAAGATATTGATTTCATATCACAGCAATCAACATTGGATAAACTCTATCAAAATAGCCTTATGTGCAGAACAGCTCATTTATCACGCGAGATTAGGAAGAAATATTCTTAGAAAACAATTCCTGGTAGCTTCAATATCTTTAAATTACGTGTGATATTATCGTGTATTACATCATTACAATTCATTGTTATGCTTTGGTTTTAACTTTGTAACAAGTACACATTTTAGAGAAATTGTTATCAATAACATGGAATCTTTGTGTTTCTTAATTTTTTAATTAAACTTTGAAATTAAAGTTAATTGATTAATATTCATTAACATTTTTAAAATGCTGTTTACTGGCTATTTATGTATGGAAAATACAAATAATGAACTTAATGGAGCATTTATTTAAAAAAAATGTTTGTCCCGTTATGTGGAGTTCCGTCATCCATGATCCTGAAATACCATTAAAATTATAAGTATATTGAAGGGTAGTACGAGAAAACTTTTCATAGATGTCGGTACATTTGTTTTAAAATAAGAAAGTCTTTGTCCAATGTTCACAGATCAAACTTCTGACAGGACTTCGGCGAAACTTCACCAACCATAGTTGTGCGTATCAGTGGCAGTTTCTGCTTCGCTGTACAAAATGCCCCTCCCACTGACCTAAAAATAGAAATATAAATGTCTTGTCGACCTTTCACAGGTCAAACTGTTTGGAGGAACTCGAGAGATATTTACAGAGTGATTACTACCAACCCTCAGTTTGCATATTTTTTATAGGTTTTGCTTCACTGCTGCACGAAATTTGTCACCAGAGCTAAAAGAAGAAAAGGAAAATAATATTGTACGGCTTTCATATGTTAAACCGCTGGTGTGATTTACACGCTGCTGTTCAAGATATAGAGTTCATACTTTAGGGTCATATGTTTTTGTGACAAAACCCAATCTTGTTTGTTTTTGCCATTTTTTACTCGACGAAAACAGTTTATTGACTCCTGTGGTAGATATTCTAGAAACCCTGAAATAGAAATAAAAAAATGTCGAAAAGGGTCCGTAAATGTTTAAGAAAACAACAAACATTGTCTCTTTCCTACAACTTGACATGATGAGAATATTAGTCCATTATCAGTTAAATATCCTTTGAACATGTTTATTACATTGACGTTATACGGTGTAAATTATTCAATTATCAAACTGTTTTTCGACAAATTTGCATCCGAAACATTTTGAATTGTATTAAAATGCATATTAGATAATGCTTTTATCCTAGCTTTTATAATGAAGATAAAAGAGCACGTTTACTGGGATAAAAAAGAAAAACATTTTGGGAGAGTTTATCGATATAAAAAGCAATATCTAAATATGTGTAAAAAGGAGCTTTGTTGAAATAACCATTCAGACGTGTTTATCCGATTTATTCTTGTTATTCTTGGTCGGTCGTTCCGTCTTTTGTTAGGTCAGTCACCAAAAACTTATCATATTGACATTGTGTAAAGTACAAAACGTGAAAATACAATTAACAAAAGCCAGTCAAAGTTAATTCATATGTCACTTAAATAGACCTCTTACATGCGATAAATAAATTAAATTAGTTGATACAAGTAAATGAATATTAAATCAATATGATGTAAATGATTGATTTATTAAGTAATCAACAATTCAAACTTATTATTTTGTAAATTAATATTGAATCAATATGATGTAAATGATTGATTTATTAAGTAATCAATTCAAACTCATTATTATGAATTAAATGAAGTAAAGAGTAAAGATGGAATGTCACTTGTTATTTTTTAAGAATTAAAAAGGAAAGGTTGCATTTTGTAAAGCTAGAGCGATCAACGGAATAAAAATCGTTTTCTCTTACTATACAAGAAAATATATCGCACATTACGATGCACATGAATTCATAAGTAATTAAGATTCCAAGTTAAATTTCATACAAGAAGCATTTAATATAGATATTCTAAATCAATTAAGATATGAAGTTGAATTTAATTCAAGAAGCATTTGATATATATGCTTTACTTAGCCGATGTTACTTAATTCCTTAATTCACCTTAATTATCATTAAATGTAAATTTCCTTATTTATAACGGATGAAGATTAAATTTACTACTACTGTCGACAAACATGATAATGATACAATATTATTAATTTAGACCATGTTGGTGTTCTTTTAGATATTTACTTATATCTTATTTGGTATATGTATTTGATATTGGTACAATGTTTGCATGCTTATCCTTATACTTCAAAATTTTCTGTGTACCGCAATTACAATTAATTACTGTAGGAAATTACGATTAATATTAAATTTATTAATAATAATAAGTCATATTATGCTCATCAAAGTCTAAATGGACATTTAATAGGTAAAAGTAAAAATTGCTAGAATATTTGCTATAACTGTATTCAATTATATATTTTTTGTTCCGAAAAAGTAACAAATAATAAACGTTGATGAAACCAATGACAATTTCTATAAATTTCATTAAAGTATGTAAGGGAAACGCTATTGTTTTTAAAAAAATGGGGCAGCCTATTTATCATTAAGTTATTTTAACATTGTATTACATTTGTATTTTCAATTATAAGACAGTCACCATCATAATAGTCAATCTTTTGAAATATTTACTTATTCAACTTAACTTGACAACGAAAATAAAATGAGCATAATGTAACTTTTATGAATAAAGTTTCATTCAATATAATGCTGTTCAATTACCATCTAACTATAATAATAAAAATCTTTGTAAGACAACAAATTTAAATAGTTCACTTATTACCAATAGAAATATATAATTCCCCCAATACACTTAATTTGTATAATTATCATCCATTCGTAACCGCATATCAACTCGTACACTCTCAATTTGATCCAGTCCTAAAAAAACAAATTCAAGCTGTTTTTAATTAACTGTCATAAACGGAAAACACCATGCCATCATGTTAGATACAAAATTAGGTTCAATTTCTACTGTAAAATATGGTAAACGAGATCAACAAGTTTGTCGCAGACATTGATACACAAACATACTTTGATTGGTATAATAAATGAAATAAATATTTTTTATCTATTTTTGGAAAATTATTAAGTTATTGTTTTTAAGTTTACGTTCTTAAAAGACACAGGTCATGGTCAACATGACCCTCTTTATATGGAACTCTTTCTTTATATTATCTTATCTGAGATTTAACTAGCATTATAATTGCTTAATTTGAACAAGAAACCGAATAAAGTTTGAATGGTTGTCTGGTTTGTATGAGATGTGTCATCAATCAAGTTGTTAAATGAAATGTCACGTGACTTAAATCAAGATCTTAATTTGTTGTCGGATTCATAATTGCGTTCCTTAGAAAAAAATCAACCTATGCCTTTAATCTTATTATTACTTGGGAGAAATCGACATTTACATTTATCTTATAGGAGATATATAGAATTTTAATAAGGCTTTCAAAATGAGAATTTAATTATTTAGAATTGTTATTTTTTTATCTGTTGAAATGGTGCTGAAATTAAAATAAAATGGAAAGAAAGTCAAACGGACACGTCAGTGAAAATGTTAAATTTTCATATTATGCGCCAGTATTTGAAAGAATAAAAATGTTAAAGGCACGGAAGGTTGCAGATATATGTAAAGAACACAAATCAATAAATGTTGATGTACAGAAAATCGTAATGCAATATAAAATTATTATTTTATTTTATATTAAAATCAAAGCCCATTTTGAAGCGTCATTAAATTGTTATAACAGTAAGGTGAAACACGCTTTCAGAATGTATGTAACATATATAGCAACGACTTCATTGTCTCATATCTCAGATCTTAGCTTAAATTCAGCTTAATATATAAGTATGAAGAATCAGAACATACTGCATACAATATAGTAAATATCTATATTTGGGAAAAGGGGCGGGGGATGTGTGACAAATTTAACAAGTTATCATCGTATTTGTTATAATAGAGTAAATGTAATTATTATCTAAACTTATTCATTCTTTCTAAAATTATTCAATTCCCAATGTGTTATATACCTCAATTACCATCCAGTATATCTGAAATGTTTTGAAGTATACCGACAAAGACTACATTTTGTCCTTCCACAATTTAACAAAAAAACCCATGTTACAATGTATATACATCTTATAAATAAATGAATGATATATAATCAGTTTGTTCAAACTTGTTGAAAATTCCTTTCTATACAGGCTAATTGAACAACTAATGGTTAGGTTAAGATAATAAATATTATGAATAACTTGAGCGGGCTCTGATTATCATATTTCGCTATTTATTCTAAAAAAAACATTTAGCTTGTGACACATTTTAAGCTCATGTTTCAGTGCAATGCGTCAATCAATCAAACGAAAGCACGATCTGCACTCAACTTTGTTTAAACAATCTGTTTAAAACAATTATGTACTCTGATGAGTTTGATTATGCAAAGTGTTTTATAAATATACGAATACGAATACGTATTCGTATTCGTATAAATATACATGTATGCACATTGTCATATTATAAAACATCTTACGGTCATATTAGGTGTGAAGTAAATAACTTTTTTTCCAGAAATAATTTTTATGCAATGTTGTTAAAATTGTAAATGAAACGATTCATATAAAAGTATTACACTATGAAGAGAGATATTAAACCTATCAAATTTTAGTACACCATATAAGTGCTTATAAATGTAAAATGCTTAATTGTAGTTCAGTATTTGAAAGGTTAAAAAAACATGTCATCCATCAACCAAAATAAATTTAAAAAGAATGAAATAGAGGTTCAACAGAACCAAAACCGGTAGAAAATAATTAACCTAAACATAAAACTAATATGTATGTAATACGTATGTAAAATGATTGTTTGTAATAGTTATAATCATTAATATGATTTTGTTGGTGTTAATGATGTGAATGACTGAAGAAACAAACATGCAAGAGAATGCTTGTTATATGCATATGCTGTCATTGCTGAGTGTCGATTGTACATTGTAAAATTACAATTACGAACCATTCATTTGCAATAAAACTTATTTAATAAAGTGATTTGAAATAAATCTTATTTAACATTATGGCATGTTGTAATAATAACGTGTTGCAATTCCAAATGAAAACATGAACTGAATTGCGTAAACACTGAGTCATTAGTTAAATCAGATACCTTGGACACCATGGAAAGAAATTCGATGTACCAACAATAACAAATTAAGGGAACTTTCCAGACAATCTTACGTTATTAAGGAGACGTAATGCAATCGATAGCAATAATTGATAGATGCAGTTCATTACATGTGATAATTTAGTCTCAGACGAATTTTCCTTGATGTCCATTACAAGATATGTTTTTACCATTTCACAAACATTTCATTAAAAATATGATAAACAAGATCATCAAGGAAAGGCGGCGTTCAATGAACGCAACCCCCAAACGACCCAGCAACAAGAAACCACATCTACCTTAAGTAATTCTGAATGGAATATGTTTAGCCATTTGATTGCTGATGGAGATTGTAATTGAACAAAAATAATAAGTTTTATCACATAGACCGCGGCGCAGCAGTGTAATAAAGCTAATTAATAAAACCGATATTACACAAGTGTAGTATCATTTTGACGTGACGTCATTTGCGTTATATATAAACATAACGTTATTAGAGCGCTAATTTTAGAATTACACTATAGGCGCGTCATAAAAAAACAAACTCTATTTAATAATTTACCATTCTTATTTTATATATGTGATAAATAGAATATTGTATTCGTGCAGATTCAATACTAGATTTCTTGAACTCGTTTAATAGAGCAATATTACGCTCGCCAGAGTCTCGCATTATATGATTTTATTCAACTCATTCAATACTTTTAGTATGAAACCTATACGCATTGAATATCCTCTATATACTAATAAAATTGATCAAGATTGCTTTGGCAATGTGCACGATACATAATTAAACGACATATTTTAACACGTTTTGTAGATAAAAAACTAATCATTTACAGTACAAGATATTGAATGAATGTTGGTTCCATACTGAATTTTTAACGAGCTAAATTAAGTTACATAATGCGAGAGCTCAAGCAAAAAATCAAAAACATATTAAGCACATCTAATAAAGAATATATTTTTTTAGCAAGTGCATGGGATTATGTCGGAAATATGTACAATTTCAATGTTCAATACTGAACTTTTAAACGATTAAATGAAATTACCTTATGCGAGCCTCAAGTAAAAATCAAATACATCAGCACACCTGATTAAGAATTTGTTGGTTCGTTTAGTAAGTGCATGAGATTATGGACTGTATCTTTTATTTACAACTACTCGTCATAAACAGGCTCAATTAAATCACTCAAACAGAAAATATTATCTTATCTTAAAATATATTATCGCAAACCAACTTTTCTCTACATCAGTCGGAAAGTATACAATTTCAATGTTAACCGTCTGCTATATAATAATTTGTAGCGATATTAAATCGGTTATTATAATTAAAGAACCTTTTAACAAAATGTAATTACGTAATTTCTAGATTTCAACAAAACAACTGCTTTCAATTCATTTGGCCTCATTTGTCTTTTGAAAAGAGCTGCGTCTTTTGTCATTCACGTTTTTCAAATACAAAGAAGCCCTCATCAATCAAGTATTGTAATTGGCCGATGTCGGGAGAGATTGCACAAGTCAAATCATTTCAATGTCTAGTCTTCTAAATGAGATCAAATTTGCTAATGAGCCAAGAACTGTTTGCCAACAAAAATGTGCTCCTTTAGTGAATAATGTCGTAAAATAAAATGTTTAAAATGTATTATATGACAGATATTAAAATGTATTTTGAAACGAAAATATTCTATCGAAATCGCAATGCTCAGTAAGTAAGTCGAAAATGTTTAATATATATCATTTAAATTTTAGACTTCACGTCTACAAGTTACATTTTAATTTACTTTTTGGACAATTATATCAAAACCCAATTCTTATATAGATAATGCATATTCTGTAAAATTTAAATATAAAATTATTCTGTAAATTTGCTCCTCATATTGATATGAAACTACGTATCAAAATACAAAGTTTATACTAATGTAATGATCTCTTTGACCTATCATTTAAAAATAAAATTCAAAAAAATGGTTAGAGTCATAGGAAAAAAGGTACCGTTATCAAAAATGAAAAAAGATGAACTTAACAAACTTGGTTCGAGTCTGTTCAAGAGAAAATGTTTAAGCTATAAAACTTCACATCTCTAGCGCCCGCTAGCGCCAGCTCTTTTAGTATTGGAATCAAAGGTGCAGCAATAACCGTGTTTGACAATGAAAGAATTTCTATTTATATTACAAAGGAAGAATTAGAACGATTCTAATAAAAATGCCAATGCATTTATGGGGCAAACAAAAATTAAAAGTTATCTCTCGAATAACGTTATTTCTTATCAATATCTTTAAAGTGTAAGATTTGTTTAAGTATATGCTTTGAAATCCTAAGACATCACTCTTTTGTATAGAAAATAAACTGGACACTGCACACTTTCTTAAAGGTTGCAACGACAAACTGTACTTAATCATCAAACTTTTTATCTTTCACCACAAGGAAGATTTATCACTTATTTTTACATAATCCCTATGACATTTCAACGGTTGATTGGTTTATGTCCGACGTGACATTAATCAAGCTGTTTAATGACATGTCACGCTATTTCATTTGACAGGCTTTTTTCATAAATTCCAAATTAATAAGATTAATAAGAGCGTTTCTCTTAAAAATTTTGTCTTTGCAATTCATTGTGTTATAATTAGGTGTGAGAAAGTGACCATTCACTATAAGGAATGTCTTTATATAGAAAGATAAAATACTTTTATAGAATAATTAGCAGCTCAGTAAAATGAACATTTCATGATGACATACGTTACATAGTTTTCTCCTGGCAAAGGTGGAACTAGCAAATACAACTAAAAGGAAAAGAAAGTTTGGATAGAAGCATTATTAAATATCATTTTCATTGTTGAATTCGTGAAATGTGTAATTGTATGCCACTTTTATTAAATATCATAATATTATAATAATAAATTGTCAAGGAATGTAAATGTTCTCTCAGGGCAAGGAGATTGAATTGTATATTCATCTTTGTTATTGTGATTGAATATTTAGAATATATGATAAGAATTAGAAGCACCTTTATCACTTTACATAGAATGCTGCAATTACGAGATTGATTTTCAGAAACGCAGCATTTTTAACGAGCTTAATGAAATAATATGCGAGAGCTCAAGTTAAATATCAAATACATATTAAGCACATCTAATAAAGAATTTAAGGTTTGTTTTAAGCAAGTGATGGAATAATGGACTTTGCCTTTCTTTTACTACTACAGGTCATTAACAGGCTCAATTAAATAACTCAAATAGAAAATCTTTTGATCTTATTTTGTTAACCGATTATTCTCTGCAATAGTCGGAAATATGTACAATTTCAATGTTAACCGTCTGCTAGATAATAATTTGTAGCAATATCATATGTGTTATTATAATGAAAGATACCTTTTAACGAAATGGTTTTACGTAATTTCTAGATTTCACCAAAACAACTGCTTTCAATTCTTTTGGCCTCGGAATTATTTGTCTTTTGAAAAGTGCAGCGTCTTTTGTCATCCACGTTTTTCAAATACAAAGAAGCCCTCGTCAATCAAGTATTGTAATTGGCCAATGTCGGCAGAAATTGCATAAGTCAAATAGTTCAATGTCTAGTTCTCTCAATGAGATTAAATTAGTTAATGATCTGCGAACTGTATACCAGCAGATGATTGCTCTTTTAATGAATGCTATCGTATAATACAATTGAGGAAATTGTTAGAAATTATTATATACGTAACAGATATTAAAATATATCTTGAAACGTAAATACTCAAACAAAATCGCGATGTTTAGTCAGTAATATATGCCGAAACTATTTAATTTAATATATCATTTAAACTTTAGACTTCACCTTTTAACAAGTTACATTTCAATTAACTTTTGGACAATAATAAAATCCCAAATTTTATAAAGACTATGCATATCCTGTAAAACTTTAATTATTTTGTTAAATTGCTCTTCATATTGATAGGTTACAAATAAAATACAATGTTTATAATAATGTAATGATCTGTATGAACCAAATTCATTAAAAAGCTAAGGGTCATAGAAAAAAGGTACCGTTATCAAAAAATGGAAAAAATGAACTGGACGAACCTGGTTCGAGTCTGTTCAAGAAATAATAAGAGCATTTCTCTAAAAAATCTCGTCTCTGCAATTCATTGTGTTGAAATAAGGTGTGAAAAGGTGACCCTTTACTATAAAGAATACCTTTCTATAGAAAGATAGAAATTCTTTTTTAAAATGATTATCAACTCAGTGAAATTAACTTTAAATGGCGATGTTTTGTTTCCGCAAAGGTGAAACTAGCAAAGACAAACAAAATGTGAAGAAAAAAAATTGATAGAAGCGTTGTTTAATATCATTTGCATTGTTACAAATGTAAATATGTGAAATGTGTAATTTATTTCGATACTGATTGCATGAAATAGTCTATTTAAATAAGAAATAATTTATCAAAGTATGAGTACTTTAGCATAATGAAGTTAAAAAGTTAAAATCTATACATCTTAATATTTGTCAATTTCCTTTACATGACAATTTAAATTTTAAAAAAAGACATTTTATAATAGGTTTAAGTAATATAAAATGCCAGTTTACACAAAGCGTTCGGTTAAATAATATGCTTAATTGAATAATAAATTTCGTTACATTAAAAGCTAGGTTATATAATAATTAAGGTCATATAGTACATTAGATTACATCTTTTGTTAGGTCCCATTATAACTATAAGGTTATATGATAAGTTTCAATATATAAAAAAGAGATTATATAATAAGTGATATCATATAATGCAACAGATTAATGTTATTTGTTAAATTCTATTATATATAAAATTAGGATAAGTTTCGATATTTCTTGCATAGCAGACTGGCGTTTCCGTGAGTTTTACTCATGCTGGAAATTTCATCTGGCATGGGGTTGCCAGATGAGTCGCGTGCCACACAACAACGTCATTTAAGCGCATTTTATGAATGAACCGCGTTAAAATGACGTTGTTTTAGAAGGGAAATATGTGCTTAGGATGGCGTCATTTCGCCGTTGTTATTTAAGTTTAAAGTTCATAGTTACGCTATTGTAAGACAATAGTTATGGATGAAATGACTTTAATTTCCATGAACATATATCATATTCAGGTAAACCATTTTAAATATGAAATAATATGCCAGAAAATGCAAGAAAAAATATCTGACATATGTTTGCTGTTCGGATCGGAATATCCGTCCCTCTGGAACCCGCGCAAGCCTTGTTACCGCCAAATGGGCGGGTCCCCTCATGTGCCGCAACATATGACAGATATTATTAATAACAAGCTAGGTTATATGATAATGAAGGTTATATGATAAGTGTGGTTAAATTTAAGAATAAAGTTATAAATGAAAATAACTTACGTTCTCCTTTACTTTTTCTGAAATATTTTAAACTAAAACATTAGATATATTCCTATAAACAAGATTTACTGAGATTTCTTTACAAACGTCTAAGCAAATAATCCATTGTATAGACATTTGACAGACATATCCACGACCAATGTTTGATAAATGCAAGTCAAATTATCAAACATGTCTAACAGAAGACTAATCTAACTGTGTCTGATAGAAAGCAGGGTCAAAAGACTTATAAAGTGGAATGTTTAACCTAATTCCTAGTTTGACCTACATTTCTCCATGGCAAACAGAAATAGCAGATAATAAATCTTTGGCTGAAAACGGAATGTGTCATTGGTAACCATTAGTTAAAAAAACGGAATGTGTCATTGGTAAACATATTTTTGATTGTCATTTCATGGGAAAATTGTAAATGTAATATTTATTTAACTACTTTAATTTCAAAATATTTTGACAATGAACATTTGTGCTTACATATCTGATACATGATATATGTAAAGTTAAAAATGACAATTCCAAACAACTTGCCAGAAATATTAAGTGTAGGCCATTTTCTATTAAATATCATAATATTATAATAATAAAATTGTAAATGAATGTAGATATTACCTCAGGGCAAGGAAATTAAATTGAATATTTATGTATATTATTATAATGAATGAAGTTTTAGAATATATTTTTAGAATAAGAAGCATTTTTCTCACCTTATACACAATGCTATAACTACGAGATTGATTTTCAGAAACGCAGCATTGTCTATTTGTTCATTTATATTAAATACATTTGTACTATTTATAACTTTGTTAAATAATATGAGCAGTAAGACCCTTACGGATGTCTACATTTCATTGAAATAAATATTTAAGTATTGCAAAGCTTAGACATATTATAAATTAAAATAGAGTAAAACGGAATCGCGTAAGAACCTTAGATACTTGTGACCTATAAGCTGAAAATGTTTCATTCCTTTGATATCATAGAATTTATAGTAATCGGGAAAGAAAAGTGCTTTCAAATGGCTCTTGTGATGTTTGTACATAAATAAACTTGCCTTTTTATTTCGTAAGAACGTAATACGTAATACATGTATGTTTATCAAGTTATGAATAGCTTCAAAGAAACTCTGGCGTAAACAAATCAGCTAAAAGCTTCCTTTTTTATATTTTATTGTTTGGCATATGATAAACTCACTCAGACAAATTCCAACATCTGTAAGATCTCAGGCTTATTTCAGCATATTACTTAGATATTGCCCTTGGCACATTAAAACATTTTATCTTTAAGGATATAGATTAATATATTAAGTATGTTATAACAACAGTTTATAACTTTAATGAAACGTGGCTCTGAAGAAATTTCTAGAACAGAAAAGTCAATGATTTCGCATTAGATTATTTGTTACATAATTAAATATTAAATACATCGTATCAATGTCGCACAGCCATAATCCGCTAAAATTTAAAGTACATCCGTTTCTATTTAGACGGATTCAGCACATTTACCGAGTTTAGCTGTTAAAAGGCGTTAAATCAATATACAGTTTTCAGATTGTTAAAAGAGTTATTGAAGTGTGAAAGGTCTTGTCTGGAAAGGAAGTATTTAATTTCCTTCGGGTATTTGAATAAAAAAAAACGTTCTATACAAGATGCAAATGCAATGTGGAAAACTAAAGCAGTATGTTCCTTGGGTTATATTGCTACCTTTTTATTCACAGGTTCATGACACATGTCAAAATGTGTCTGAAAGTTGACATATTGGCAAATTAATCATCTAATAAGCGTAACTTGTTAACAAAGTATATATATACTTTATATATATAGGCAGGGTTATATGTTATTTATAGGGATTAAGACTTGTTTGGAAATTTTCCATTTGATTAACGAAATAAGGGTCTATGTAATTTGCATTTAAGTTATGCTTTATGACAGTGATCATTTTAAAAATCCTTCAGACAAGAAGTATCGACTTAGCTGTATATATATAGATAATAACATATTGATTATATTGATTGAATATAAATTGAATACTGAAAGTAATGAGTTGAACACATTTTCAGTTTTGACGAACACAATTGATTTTTTTTGTTTTTAACTTTTTAGCTTTGTTATCATTATAGATATAAGAAGCTTACTTTTTTCTTCATTTACTACATTTCAATTTTCAGTATAAAACTTTCGGAATGTTTTAAATTTTGTTTCTCGATATAGATAGTATCCTCTTTATACCAATTATATTATATAAAAATTATAAATTAATTCATATTTTTATTTTAAATTTTTACCTTTAAACACATTTTTAATTTACATCTTCATAAAAAAACATGAATACATCGAAAGATCTTAAAACAAATTTCATCTTTATAAATTCATCAAACAACTTTCAAAGCGTTCATAAAATATGACTTGAAAGTTGCATCACATGAAAGGCTTATATTTTTAGCTAGAAGCATTCATTAGGTTGGCAATTTTCACGGTAAATTTAATTATATGAACTAATGGATTCTTTAAAAAAATAAAATACACTATGAATAACTTTTACAAAATTACTACTGGCTTTCTTAAATCATTAGAGTCTACTCTTAATGTCAAAGACCTTTGATTTGTGAATTTTGAATTGAAATAATGCTCACAAATTCTCTGTCATCTAATTCGTTTTAAATTCTGTAACATTTAGTGTTAATTGGCAATTTAAAGTTTGGTCATATTTCAATTTATTCTATTATTATGGATACCATTATAATTTTAAGAAGTACATAAGAATATAAAAATCAAATGTTTTTTTAAGTGAGGCACAACTCAAACTATTCCATCACAACAGGAAACGTTAGTTAGCAGAATGTCATATACAGAAATTGCCTATCAAGTTTACAGTAAAAAACAACTGTTTTAGATATTTTATGATAGAATATTTAATAAATACAATTTTGTTGTGTCATTTTGACAATTGCAATCAATGAATACATGTGTGTAAAAAGTAAAAAAATGACATGTCGATATTTCTTACATTATTTTTTAAGGAATTTAGTCTTCATGGTGAATTTGTAAAGGTATCTGTGACTATTATGACTATATGATTATAATTTGTTCATATTTTATTATGCATTTACAACTGCAATAAACTGCGGATTTCTTTACAGAATTGAATAAATTGATTAAATACCAGCAAATGAGTTAAAGAATCATGAGAATACCACAATTATGTGTATTGATATTTATACACCTGGACAGTCATAAAATGTTTGAAAATACTATTAGTTATACAAGTTGCTAATGTTATTGGCAGCCGACAACTTCTTACACTTGGCAATTATTTTAACTCATCAGACGAGGCTTAGCGTTGAAAAATAATTCTTATTTCATAAGATCAGTCTGAATGTTGACTAAATGTATATTAAAATTTCGTCAATGTTAACTTTCGCAACAAATTTTGTGCAAATCATTTACAGCATATCTTAGTGGCATTTAATATTTTCTTTTTTATTACATATACTCCTTTTCATTTTATTTTACCTTTTGTGAGAATATAAGAAAACACAACAGTGAATATTAACTTACGTAACAAATTTTCACGATAATCGCTTATTTGACATACTATTCGCAAAAACTTCTTCGGACGATAGACCGGACGGCAAACGTTTTCTTGTTTTCTATATTTCTAAGTAAGAACAATTCAAACTTTAAAACGATAGTATACATTATTTATAAGACAATGACATCAAGAAAATGTTAAGATTTCCCGAAGACGAATAAAGATGTTTGTTGTCTTTAAATTTAGTCTATAAAGATAACATATTTTGATAATTTAGCAACAATTTTGCTATTATAAGCGCTATAATTGTTGTTAGTAAACAGTAGCTAAAGGATGAATAAGATCACACAAATTTCAATTGTTTTTTTTTTATTTGAAGCTTAAAAGCAAAATATTGTCATAGATTATTTCAAATATTATCATATTATTTACATTAGATTTTTTGTTTTGTTTTAGAGTTAAACAATATATGTCAAAATATAGGTCAATATCTTTTACAGCAATACCAAAGAAGTATAATTGTAAGTAAATATTATCTTAATATGAAATACATCGACAAGTTTACAAAAGCGTCCTTTGAAGAATAAAAAAACAAAATACATGTTTTGTCAATAGATTTATACAAATGGTTTTATAGTTTATTTACATAAACTTTATTTTGTTCTTGAGTTAAACAATATATGTGAAAATATAGGTCACTATATTTCACAGCAATATGTATTTGACACACATTTTTATCATACTAATTTTATTACATTGAATGTTTGATATCGGGAAAAATAAGGCTTAGCAAAATGAGAGTTAAGGGATCTCGTTCTAGTAAATTGTAGGGAACTGTGTCAAAAGTTACGAGGTACGGCCCTATTGAGTAAGTTTATGCCCCATTTGAACTAACATATTCTTAAGTAGTTGTACACTTTGCAATGTTTGCAGTCCTTTTAGTCAGTATAGCACACTTAATGTTCATAGTTTATTTCGTCTGAAAATGCATCTTGGTGTCATTAAAGATGGGGAAAATTTGTTATGTATACCGATATTCCGTACAAAGTGATTTTCGCTTTGTTGAGGAAGTAAAGAGTTAAAACGTTTAGAGTGTTTTATCTTTGAATGCAAGTCAGTAAGTAATTTCACTGGAACAAACCTGACAAATAAGCTCTGCCATTTTAAATAAGACTACATTTCATTTATTTGCAAAAGGGATTTTTAAAACTCCTTTGACTAAAAACAGAAAAACGAAAATGTTGCATGCTTCTTTAAATGAGCTATTTCATGAATGGTAAATGCAATCTACCGTACATGCCTTCATGATACCGCTTTAAATAAATCCAATTGGATTTTCAATTTTTTCAAAACACCTTATTGGTAATTCAACGTGTATGATTATGTTAATTCTTATCGAAAACAATGAGTTGCCTTTAATTATAACCGCTTTTATACTTATTAAAAAATTTCTGTCAAAATCCAGTCGGTTTTTTTTTCCAGCTTTAAAAATGTTTTTTTTATTTTATCGAATAAGTTCTTCAAAATTAGTCAGAAAGTCATAAAAGGATATATTAATGATGATTTTTATAGTTCAAGTGTTGCTGGAAAAATTGAAATTCACGTTGGAATAAATAAAAATGTTGGAAAAAATTCCAATTGAATTTTTTTTAATTCCTCCCGGAGAGCATAATTCCGGGCGGAATACATGAAATTGCGCACGGACAATTTTTTGAATATAATTTTTAATAAGAAAATACTTAAAATAGCATTAAATGAGGTCAATTATTTTTCATTATCCATAAATCTATCTGATGAAATGATTTTCAAGTATTTAGGGCAATTAAAAGTGGTAGTGAATTTTGCCACTTTTCCGGTGGTGCAAAGATTTTCCGGTGGCTATTCATAAATAGTTTATTTTGTTATTTTTAAGAACGTAATAGGAAAAATGATATGTAATATCTTTCTATTTATGTAATATTTTTATCAATCAGTTATGTATTGCTTCAAAGCAGCTCTGACGTAAACAAATCAGCTAAAAGTTTTCTTCATTGTATTTTATTGTTTGACATATGATAAATTTACTCAGAAAAATTGTAACATCTGTTAGATCTCAGCATATTACTTAGATAATGGTTTTGGCTCTTTCGTAAATTTTATCTAAAAGGCTGTAGATTCATAATTATATAAAGTATGTTATGACAACATTTTAAAACTTGAATGAAAATATACTCTGAACAAATTTATAAAACAGAAATTTCAATGAATTCGCTTTAGATTAATTGTTACATAATTTAATATTAAATATATCATTTCAATGTCCAAAGCCATAATTCCTCTAAAATGTAAAAAAACATCCGTTTCTATTACAGACGTTTGTGCACATTTCCGGGTTTAGCTGTAAAAAAGGCGTTATACAAATGTGCAGTCTTCGATTGTAAAACGAATAATTGAAGTGTAAAAGGTCTTGTCTTGAACAGAAGCATTTTATTTCCCTCGAGTTTGAAATATAAATACGTACATTACAGAATGCAAATGCAATGTGGAAAAAATATGATAAACAAGATCAACAAGGAAGGGCGGCGTTCAATAAACGCAACCCCATACGACCCAGTAACAATAACCAGTGGCAAGGAGCCCAGGCTATGAAGGCTGGACATGGAGGGGGACACAAACACTGAACGCCGAACAATCCCTTGAGGATGAAAATATAACAACATTGATTGCATGTACGGGGAGACTTTTTACAGCCGCCACACGGCACAAACAACACGGTTGGAAACCTGAAGCAGAACTAGGAACTTTATCGCTACCTATTTTTTCCACAGTTTTCCGAGATATGTCAAAAAGTGTCTGAAAGAAAATTGATATTGATAGATTGTAATTGATCGCCAAATAAACGTAACTCGCGAACGCAACATATATAAAGCAGCCTGAGTTGTTATTTATAGTAGTTAAGATTTTTCGAAATAAGGATGTATGAAATTAATTGGCATTTAAGCTCTGTTAGATGACAGTGATGATTTACAAATCCTGTTTCCGACAAGTCAGCGGTATTGATGAGCCTTTAATATATAATAATATATTGATTCAAATAGTTCAGTGTTTTGAACTGAATACTGAAAATAATTAGTTAAAGAAATATTGCAATTTTTAAATATTTACTTTGACTGACACAAAAAGTATTGAAATTTTGATATTTAGCTTTTTAGTTTTGTCATAATCATAGATATAAACATCTTACTCACCTTAAATTATCACACATTCTCTATTACTTTCAAAACATTCTTCAAAAATGAATTTACAGACGCATCAGATAAAACTCTTATATTTTTAGCTAAAAGCATTCATTAAGCTGGCAATTTTCACGCTTAATTTGATTAACTAAACTAATGGATTTTTAAAGGAATACACTTTGAATAAATTTTGTATTTTACAAAATCACTACTGATTTTCTTAAAACATTTATTACAATTTTACTGATGCTACTCTTAATGTCAAATACATTTGATTTACGAATTTTGAATTACAATTTTGCTCACAATTTTTCTAGCAACCTTAAAGTTTGGTAATATTCAAATTCATTATCTTATTATAAATTCATGTATAATTCTGAGAATTTAAAATGCATAACAAATATCATAAATTTTTAACTAAAACGAAACAAATCTAAATATAACAGGAAACGTTAGCTTGCAAAATGTCATAAACAGGCATTGCCTATCAAGTTTACAGTATGAACACAATTGTTTTAGATATGTAATAATGCCCATTGGGATATTTTTGTAAACAACTTTGTTGTGTCGTTTTAAGAAATGCAAGTAACAAATCTGTACAGAACTCACAAGTCTTTATTTCTGTAATTTATCTCTTTTTAGGGAAGTAAATCTCCATATGTATTATAGTAATATAGTATTGATTTTTGATTTGAGAAATATACAAACGTAACGCAAACAATTTGTTATTAACACAGATAGTTAACCGTCTACGGTGTAGAAGTACATTGATGTTTTGTATGTGCTTCGGTTCTTCCCGGTATATACGGCACAGTATACAAATTGTTTAAGCAAACCAGGTTTCGAGAAATTTATTTTTAATATTATAAAGAACGTATGAAAAGAATGCTGAAAATATATTTACCCATACTTTACAAAATAAAAATGTATATAGGAAAAATTGCGACATTCATTTGACTTTGACACAACCCGAAAATCGACTTACCGAAGTTCGACACATAAAATTTCTACTGTACATTTATTCATTCTTTTAACGAAATTGGGTTATTTTCTGATAATATTGTAATTTCAATAATGTAATTGGCAGTCGACAAATTCCTACCATTGGTATTTAATAAAACCTTATTAGACAAGGATTGGCGTTGAAAAATAATTCTTATATCATAAGAACAGTCTGAATATTGACAAGATGCATATTAAAATTACGTCAATATTAACTCTAGTAATACATTTACGTCTATCATTTACCGCTGATTGTATGTGAAAATATGTCTTATCTGTGACAAAATTCCCGAACTGATAAAGAATAAAATGAGATCATTATTGCTATTATAATCACATTGTTTACATTTTACATAAGCTATAGTTGCGACTCTTTCAAATCAAATGTTACTATAGTGTGTGATTATTTCTTTATTTCCCCGTACATTTAATCAATGATGTTATATTTTCGATCCTTGAAGATCGTTCAGCACGACATTATTGTTGTGCTTGTGGTATTTTTAGTTTCAACTTTTCGGCATTTTCTAGTTGGGTGGTTCCAATATTCCTATTTGAATAATGTTGAATCACCCTTAGGATATGTTGCCTTCTTTTTAAATTTGTCTTTTGACGTCTTATCTGTGATACGCAGGCTTCATAACCTCTGATCCCCTTTCAAAATTCCATTTTATTTAGTTCCGCCCATTGTTTTCTCGTTTAGGGCACACGCTTTTTAGCTCACCTGAGCTTGCTCAGGGTGAGCTTTTAGGATCGATGATTGTCCGTCGTCCGTCCGTCCGTCGTCCGTTCACATTTTGTTGTTAACACTCTAGCGGTCGCATTTTTTCCTCAATCATCATCAAACTTAGTCAGGATGCTTATCTAGTTGATAGCTCGGATGAGTTTCAACATGGGTCATCTCGGATGAAAAACTAGGTCACAAGAGCTAAAAATAGAAAAACCTTGTCAACACTCTAGAGGTCACATTTTTGCCTCAATCATCATCAAACTTGGTCAGGATGTTTGTCTAGGTGATAGCTCGGATGAGTTCGAACATGGGTCATCTCGGATGAAAAAGTAGGTCACCGGAGCTAAAAATAGAAAAACCTTGTTAACACTCTAGCGGTCACATTTTTGCATCAATCATCATCAAACTGGGTCAGGATGCTTGTCTAGGTGATAGCCGGATGAGTTCGAACATGGGTCATCTCGGATGAAAAAGTAGGTCACTGGAGCTAAAAATAGAAAAACCTTGTTAACACTCCAGCGGTCACATTTTTGCCTCAATCATCATCAAACTTGGTCAGGATGCTTATCTAGTTGATAGCTTGGATGAGTTCGAACATGGGTCATCTCGGATGAAAAACTAGGTCACAAGAGCTAAAAATAGAAAAACCTTGTTAACACTCTAGAGGTCACAATTTTGCCTCAATCATCATCAAACTGGGTCAGGATGCTTGTCTAGGTGATAGCTTGGATGAGTTCGAACATGGGTCATCTCGGATGAAAAAGTAGGTCACCGAAGCTAAAAATAGAAAAACCTTGTTAACACTCTAGCGGTCACATTTTTGCATCAATCATCATCAAACTGGGTCAGGATGCTTGTCTAGGTGATAGCCGGATGAGTTCGAACATGGGTCATCTCGGATGAAAAAGTAGGTCACTGGAGCTAAAAATAGAAAAACCTTGTTAACACTCCAGCGGTCACATTTTTGCCTCAATCATCATCAAACTTGGTCAGGATGCTTATCTAGTTGATAGCTAGGATGAGTTCGAACATGTTCATCTCGGATGAAAAACTAGGTCACAAGAGCTAAAAATAGAAAAACCTTGTTAACACTCTAGAGGTCACAATTTTGCCTCAATCATCATCAAACTTGGTCAGGATGTTTGTCTAGGTGATAGCTTGGATGAGTTCGAACATGGGTCATCTCGGATGAAAAAGTAGGTCACCGGAGCTAAAAATAGAAAAACCTTGTTAACACTCTAGCGGTCACATTTTTGCATCAATCATCATCAAACTTTGTCAGGAAGCTTGTCTAGGTGATAGCTCGGATGAGTTTGAACATGGGTCATCTCGGATGAAAAAGTAGGTCACTGGAGTAAAGGGCGTTATACAAATATGCAGTTTTCGGATTGTGTAGAGAATAATTGAAGTGTGAAAGGTCTTGTCTGGTAAGGAAGTATTAAATTTCCCTCGGGTATCTAAATTAAAATACGTAATATACAAGATGCAAATGCAATATGGAAAATTAAAGCAGTATGTTCCTTGGATTATATTGCTACCTTTTTATTCACAGGCTCATGAAACATGTTAAAATGTGTCTAAAAATTGACATTGGCAAATTAATCATCAAACCAGCGTCATTCGTTAACAAAGTATAAATAAGCAGCGTTACATATAATTAGTTGTGTTCAAGTATATGCTATTAGTACATGTAGTGATTAAGAATTGTTAAGCAATTTTCCATTCGATTTACGAAATAAGGATGTTTGAAATTGATTGGCATTTAAGCGTTATCCTATACAAATCCTGTGTCAGACAAAACTCAGCTGTGTCGATGAGTCTTAAATATACAATATATTGATTTGATTCCAATAGCTTAGTATTATAAGTTAAACTCTTAAAGTATTGAGTTTATGAAATATTGCAATTTTCATTTCTTTACTTTAACTGACACAAATTAAATTTTGATATTTAGCTTTTTAGTTTTGTCATCATTATAGGTATTAAAAGCTTATTGCTTTTCTCTACATTTACTACATTTCAATGTTCAGTATACATCTTTTGGCATTATTAACTTTTGTTTCATGATATAGATAGTATCCTGTTTTTCTTTTACTACCAATTAATTATGTGTCTTTCCTTGCATTATTCTGAAATAGTTGAAATTGCTGCGCCCCTAAGTAACAACATTTGCAGTTTTATTGAAATGGTCGTTAATCAAAAGCTATGATTTGTGAATACATTGACAGATCGTCAAACTCATTCCACCTTAAAATATCACATATTCAGCACACAACTTTCCTAGGGGGTTGCGTTCATTGAACGCCGCCTTTCCTTGTTGATATTGTTTATCATATTTTTTTTAAATTGTTCTTAAACATGAACATGACTCATCTTGCACCAGATAAAAGGCTTATATTTTTAGCTAACAACATTCATTAGGTTGGCACTTTTCACGGTTAATTTGATTATATGAACTAATGGATTAATGAAATACACTACGAATAAATTTTGTGTTTTACAAAATAACTATCGACTTTCTTAAAAACATAAAATTACAATTTTACTGATTTTATTGTCAAAACAAATCTGGAAACAAAGTGATCCCTCGGAAGCATTAATAACAACAAAATTACAAGAGAATTGCAGACTCGGTTTGATTGAGTCTGTACATGAGGAATAATGATTGATTTTATTGTCAAAAAAAAATCTGGAAACAAAGTGATACCTCGGAAGCATTAATAACAACAAAATTACAAGAGAATTGCAGACTCGGTTTTATCGAGTCTGTACATGAGGAATAATGATTACGTGCAACATCCCTCACGCCCCCTAACATCGGTTTGAGCGGTACTCAATTCTCAACACTTAATAGTGCTGGCATCAATGATCCCGAAGGACCAGAAAAATATAACAAAACTGAAGTGAAGTACGGGGCAACTTTCTACAGCTGCCACACAGCACTTGACACCTGCTGTTGTGAAGTATAAAAATCTTGAAACAAATTGATCTCTCGGAAGCATTAATCACAACAAAATTACAAGAGAATTGCAGACTCGGTTTGATTGAGTCTGTACATGAGGAATAATGAATAAAGACCTTTGATTTATGAAATTGAATTAAAATTATGTTCACAATTTCTCTGACAACCTAAAATTTATTTATATGTTATTATAGCTGATTTATAGTTTTATGCAGGTAATATTCAAATTCATTATCTTATTATAAAACATGTTTATATTTGAGAAGTACATTCAAATGTCAAATCAAATGTTTTTTTTTAAGTGTGACACAACTCAAAATATTCCATAATAACAGGAAACGTTACTTAGCAAATGTCATTTACAGACATTGCCTATCAAGTTTACAGTATAAACACAACAGTTTTAGATATTTTATAATGGAATATATTACAATTTTGCTGTGTCATTTTGACAATTTGCAAGCATTAAAAACATGTATGTTAAGAATTCACATGTCGATATTTCTTTCATTTATCTTAGGGATACCATTAGTCTTCATGGTGAATATGTACACATATCTATAAAAATTATGAGTATATGGAAATGCTTTGTTCAAGATTTATATGCATTAACAACTGCAATGAAATGCAGATTCTTTTATAAAATATACTAAATGGATTAAATATCGGCAAATTAGTTAAAGAATCATCTCATCAGAATACCACAGTTTTGTTAAATTAATATTCACTTACTGAACACACATAAAATGTTGACATATTTATAAGTTTTACAAATTACTGATGGGATATACGTAAGCATATAGTCTGAATGAGATAAATAAGACTCGGGGTGCACGTAATCAACAGCTATGATAATACTGTTCTTCAGTATAGTCATCATTGATTTGTCACTTTTAACTATTGTTTAAAAGTATTGGCATTTGATTCGAGAAATATATAAACGTAACGCAATAAATTTGTTTTTAACACAGATAGTTAACCGTCTACGGTGTAGAAGTACATTGTTGTTTTGTGAGTGCTTCGGGTCTTTACGGTATATGCGGCATAGTAAGCAAATTTGTAAAGCAAATCAGGCTTCGAGAAATTAATGCTGAATGCTGAATGCTGAAAATACATTTACCTGTTCTTACGAAATTGGAGATTATTTTCTGATAACATTATGGTTTCAATAATGTAATTGTACCTGTTCTTAACGAAATTGGAGATTATTTTCTGATAACATTATGATTTCAATAATGTAATTGAACCTGTTCTTAACGAAATTGGAGATTATTTTCTGATAATATTATGATTTCAATAATGTAATTGGCAGCCGACAACTTCCTACAATTGGCATTTAATATAACTCTATCAGACGAGGATTAGCGTGGAAAAATAATTCTAATATCATAAGAACAGTCTGAATATTGACTAGATGCATATTAAAATTACGTCAATGTTAACTTTAGTAATACATTTTACGTCTATCATTTACAGCTGATTTCATGTGAAAATCTGTCTTATCTGTGACAAAATTTCCGAAATGATAAAGAATAAGTTTGCATCAATTTTGCTATTATAATCGCTAAAATTTGTTTAAATATTAAAAGAGCTATTGCTGCGACACTCCAAATCAAATTATATTTTAGTGTGCTATTATTTCTTCATATTTATTTTCTTTTCCAAGTGTATATTTTGTGTTTTTTAATATAATGTAAGAAGAATTAAAACGAACAATTATATTTGTTAATAAGTATTCTCTTAAGATGAACTAGATCACCAATATTTAAAAGTGCCCTTTGAAGAATAAACGCAAACCATTGTCAATATATTACTTCCAATTATATCGTGCTATTTACATTAAATTTATTGAGTTAAACAATATATATGAAAAATAGGTCTGACTCAGTAAAAAAGTGTCTGTAAGTTGATATTGACATATTATAATTAATCGCCAAATAAACGTAACTCGCGAACAACACATATATAAATCAGCGTGATATGTTATTTATAGTAGTAAAGAATTCTTTAGAATATTTAATTCGATTTCCGAAATAAGGATGTATGAAATTGATTGGCATTTAAGCTCTGTTAGATGGCAGTGATCATTTACAAATCCTGTTTCCGACAAGTCAGCTGTATCGATGAGCCTTAAATAAATAATAATAATATTGATTCCAATAGTTCAGTGTTTTGAATTGAATACTGCAAATAATTAGTTAAAGAAATATTGCAATTTTTATTTCTTTATTTTGACTGTCACAAAAATATTGAAATTCTGATATTTAGCTTTTTAGTTTTGTAATAATCATAGATAAAAACATCTTACTCTTTTTCTACATTATATTACGTAGTCAAAATTTGAGTTCGAAACTCTAAAAAAGACAGGAAAGACAATGAATAATGCAAGTTTGTTTTAGTTCTAACTTAAGCCGGTGCTAGGGGGCGTGGACGGTAACTTGCATTTTCCAGTACCGTCCATGAACAGGCTCAATCAAACCGAGTCTGCAACATTTTCAATTTTGGCGTGTTGGACTTTCTTTAGGGATTCTGTTTTTCTCTATTTTATTGTCACATCCGTGGCCGTGTGGCGGCTGTAAAAAGTCTCCCCGTACATTTAATCAATGATGTTATATTTTCGATCCTTGAAGATCGTTCAGCACGACATTCTTGTTGTGTATACATGATATGTGGTACTTTTAGTTTTTTCTATTCGGCCTTTATCTATTTGGGTGGTTCCAGTATTCCTACTTGAATACCTTATAATCACCCGTAGGATATGTTGCCTGCTTTTTAAATTTGTCTTTTGACGTCTTATCTGTTATATGCAGGCTTCATAACCTCAGATCTCCTTTCAAAATTCCATTTTATTCAGTTCCGCCCATTGTTTTCTCGTTTAGGGCACAAGCACTCTTTTACTTGGGGACCATACGCCGCTTTTCATGGAATGGCACTACAGTGTCACATTTGAACGCCGTATAAACACATCTGCGGATGTTTCTAAATTCAAAATTTCACCATTTTCTTGTTAAGTGTTGAATTCTGCTTAAGCCGGTGTTAGGGGGCGTGGACGGTAACTTGCACTTTCCAGTACCGTCCATGAACAGGCTCAATCAAACCGAGCCTGCAACATTTTCAATTTTGGCATGTTGGACTTTCTTTAGGGATTCTGTTTTTTCTCATTTTTACGTTTTCATACTAAAATGGACATGACATGAAAACATCGAAAGATCCTCAAACAAAATTCACCTTAAATTATCACACATTCACCACAACTTTCAAAACATTCTTAGAAATGAAATTACAGACGCACCCGATAAAAGTCTTATATTTTTAGCTAAAAGCATTCATTAAGCTGGCAATTTTCACGCCTAATTTGATTAACTTAACTAATGTATTTTTTAAAGGAATACACTGTGAATATCTTTTGTATTTAACAAAATCACTATTGGTTTTTTTAAACATTTATTACAATTTTACTAATGCTACTCATAATTTCAAAGACTTTTGAGTTATGAAATTGGAGATACAATAATGTTCATTATTTTTCTGGCAACCTTAAATTTGTTTAAATGCTATAGCATTAAGTGCTAATAAAAGTTTTATGCAGGATATTTGCTTGAAAATATTTTGCCAAAAAAAAAGTTCAAATTCATGATCTTATCATAAATGCATGTATAATTTGCATAACAAATATCGTAAGTGTGTTACTAATACGAAGCAAATCTTAATATTATATCATTTCATAAGCTATCAAAATGTCATATACAGACATTGACTATCAAGTATACTGTATAAATACAATTGTTTTAGATATGTAATAATGCCCACTGGGATATTTTTTTAAAAATTTTGTTGTGTTGTTTAAAGAAATGCAAGTAACAAATCTTTACAAAATTCACATGTCTATATTTCTATTGATTATCTCTTTTAAGGGAAATAAGTTTCCATATGTATATACTACTATAGTAATATAATATTGGCATTTGATTCGAGAAATATACAAACGTAAGGCAATAAATCTTCTCCAACGTTTTGCAATAATGTCGTGTTTCAAGCAGAAACTGTATTACGTGTAAAGCTAAATACTTAGTAAAACAGATATCTTAGACACCATGGAAAGAAATTCTATATACCAACAATAACAAATTAAGAAAACTGTCCAATGAAGACAATCTTACGTTATTAAGGAGACGTAACACAATCGTTAGCAATAATTGATAGATGCAATTCATTACATGTGTTAATTTAGTCTGAGACAAATTTTCCTTGATGTCCATTATACGATATTTTTTAACCATTTCACAAACATTTCATCTAAACCACATCTGCATAAAATCATTCTGAATGGAATATGTATAGCCATTTGATTGCTGATGGAGCTTATGTCCACTTTAATTGAACTAAAATAACCAGTTATAGTACTAAACTTTATCGAGATGCCTTTGAAAGGTTGCCCCATACATAATTAAGCGACATATTTTAACACATTTTGTAGTTTAAAAAAATCATTTACAGTACAAGATATTGAATGAATGTCGGTTCGATGCTGAATTTTTAACGAGTTAAATAAATTTAAAACATGCGAGCCTCAAGTATAAATCAAAAACATCAGCACACCTGATTAAGAATTTGTTGATTTGTTTAGTAAGTGCACGGGATTATGGACAATACCTATCATTTACGACTACTCGTCATAAATATGCTCAATTAAATCACTCAAACAGAAAATGCTATCTTATTTTAGAATATATATTTGTAAACCAATTACTCATGCATCAGTCGGAAAGATGTACAATTTCAATGTTAAACGTCTGCTAGAAAATAATTTGTAGCCATATAAAATTTGTTATCATAATAAAAGTTATCTTTTAACGAAATTTATTTATGTGATTGCTAGATTTCAACAAAACAACTGCTTTCAATTCCTTTGGCCTCGGAATTATTTGTCTTTTGTAAAGTGCAGCGTCTTTTGTCATCCACATTTTTTCAAATACAAAGAAGCCCTCATCAATCAAGTATTGTAATTGGCCAATGTCGGAAAAGATTGCATAAGTCAAATAGTTCAATGTCTAGTCCTCTAAATGATATTAAATTTGCTAATGAGCCGAGAACTTTATACCAACAAAAATGTTTCTTTAGTGGATAATATCTTAAAATATCGTTCAATATTTAAAATGTATTATATCACAGATATTAAAATGTTTTGAAACGAAAATATTCTAACATAATCGCAATATTCAGTAAGTAAGTCGAAGATATTTGATTTATATCATTTAAATTTTAGACTTCACGTTTTACAAGATACATTTTAATTTACATTTTCTTCAGGCTCGATTTGATTGCGCCTGTTCATGGACGGTAAAGTGCAATTACGTCCTCGACCCCTAGCACCGGCATAAGCAGAATTCAGCATTTAACATGAACTGGTACAATTTGGAATTTTGAAACATCCGCAAATGTGTTCATATGGCGGTTATCAAGGGACTTTCATTGTCACACGTAAGTGCCATTCCATGAAAAGCGGCATATGATCCCCATGTAAAATATTGCGTGAGCCCTAAACGAAAGAACAATAGGCGGAACTAAATATAATCGAATTTTGGCAGAGATCTGAGGTTATGAAGCTGCATATCACAGATAATACGTCAAAAGACAAATTTTAAAAGCAGGCCGCATATCCTAAGGGTGATTGAACAGTATTCAAGTGAGGAATACTGGAACCACCCAACAAAAAAAAGCTGAATGTAAAGAACTAAATTACCACAAGCACAACAATAGTGTCGTGCTGAACGATCTTTAAGGATTAAAACCTTACTTTTATTATACTATGCATATTCTGTTTTGTTAATTTGCTCTTCATATAGATATGATACTACCAATCAAAATACAAAGTTTATAATTATAATGTAATAATATCTATGACCTACGGTGTCCTTATCGTGCCATTTAGAATGTCGTCCGTCGCGTCTAAGGGTAGACACACGACAATGCGAAGTGACATCGCGACAATGCGAAGCGACGCTCGACAACGCGAAGCGATATGCGACAATGCGAAGCGACGCTCGACAGTGTCAAACGATATGTCGCACTGTCGCCTAGAAATGTCGCGGTAAAAAAGGGCGACATTTAAGAAATGTCGCTTCGCGTTGTCGAGTGTCGCTTCGCATTGTCGAGCGTCGCTTCGCGTTGTCGCGATGTCACTTCGCGTTGTCGCGATGTCACTTCGCGTTGTCGCATTGTCACTTCGCATTGTCGAGTGTCGAGGTTGGTAGAAGTGCATACCACGACACTCGACAATGCGAAACGACAACGCGACAATGCGATACGACGCTCGACAATGCGAAGTGACACTCGACATCGCGAAGCGACATTTTTAAAATGTCGAGTAAATGTCGCGTTATTTTTTATGATTTTTACACTGCGACGCTCAACATTGCGAAGCGACACTCGACAATGCGAAGCGACACTCGACAACGCGAAGCGATACTCGACAACGCGAAGCGACACTTGACAATGCGAAGCGACATTTGGAATAATATCGTATCGCATTGTCGTGCGTCTACCGGTGCTTGGTCAGAATTTACTAACTCACCGACAAACGGTGCGATCATGGAAGGGGTCGCACTAAACTGCTGACGAATTAGCTGACGATATAGATATATATGGAAACTGCTGACCAGTTAAATAAAGAAGGATTATCGGAAAATGCTGACCAGTTACACAAAAGAAGTGAAACATTGAAGGTGTGAAGTTATATAAACACGCCATAGGGGGTAATAAAAAAGATGGGAAATTGTACTTTTATTCTTTTAATTATTTTTTTAATTTTTGCATTTATATGACTATGTTTATAAACTAAATTAATATATACATTTAAAGTACCATAATATCATACATTTTAACACGGTTTTACATTACTACATGTAATATAAATCCGTGATTTTAAAAGGGTTATATTAAACAGCTTTTTTATACCTCTAAAGATATGCAAAAATTTGAATTAATGTTTTATAAAGAATTATGATGTTATGAGTTTTATCAAAATCTCTTGTTAGTGATATTTCAATAGAAAAATCTTGTAACGGAAAAAAACTGTATTTTTCAAAAGCAATAATTGCAATTTGAATTAATATTAAATAAGTCAGCAGTGTTTTAACTTAATTAAATGTCGACAAAATTTTATACAAATATATTGAATTTCGTTAACATTATAAAAATGAATTAAAATTTCACGACAAAATATATTTTTTTTCTATATTTCTAACTGGGCAGCAGTTTTCCCTATATATCTAACTGGTCAGCAGATTCTACTACATGTGTATAATGTTTAACTGGTCAGCATTTTCTCGCACTGAATGTAAAGAGCGTTAAATTTGCTAACCATATAGAATAAGAAGATTTTTTACGGCTTAAATCAATTTGAAATAACATTAAATTGGTCAGCAGTGTTTTTACTTAATTAAATGTCGACATAATTTTATATAAAATAAATTGAATTTGCATACATAATAAAAATGAATTACAATTTCACGGCAAAAATATATTTTCTCTATATATCTACTGGTCAGCAGTTTCCCTATATCCGAGGGCTGTCCGAAAGTTCGTAGACAAGGCTATAAAATTATTTTAAGCAGACATATCAATATGATGATTTAATACTTTACTTAGTATTTATCTGCTACATATTTCTAAATTAAAAAAACATGATAAAAGTAATATTCGCAAAGCCGCCGATCACCAATGGCAACACATGATCAACGAACACGGGAGCACTTTGATTTCATGATGATAGCTACTCGAATAAAAAGTTGCTAAAAGATGTAATTTTAATGCAATCTCTCGTTTTAATTTTTGTGACATCATAGGATAGTATAACATGATATTCAGTGTAAAGTATGTCATACGTAAATAAACAGCTTGTTTTACGGCGATTATTACGGAATGCCGTTAGGGCCATCGCCTATGAATGTGTTGATCTGAAACGCGATAGTCGATAGTACGATGGTGAAAACTGCGAAATCACGAAACTACGATGGTGAAAACGCGAAAGTACGATGATGAAAACGCGATAGTACGATGATGAAAACGCGACAGTACGATACTACGATGATGAAAACGCGACAAACTATCGTGTTTTCACCATCGTACTGTCGCGTTTTCAACCATCGTAGTTTCGTGATTTCGCGTTTTCATCATCGTACTGTCGAGTATCGCGTTTCAGATCAAACCATTCATAGGCGATGGCCCCTAACGGCATTCCGGAATGCCGTTAGGGCCATCCCTATGAATGTGTTAATCTGAAACTCGATAGTCCCGATAGTACGATGGTGAAAACACGAAATCACGAAACTACGATGGTGAAAACACGATAGTACGATGATGAAAACGCGATAGTACGATGAATGAAAATGCGATAGTACGATGATGAAAACACGACGGTACGATGTTGAAAACGCGATAGTACGATGATGAAAACACGACAGTACGATGATGAAAACGCGATAGTACGATGGTGAAAACGCGATAGTACGATGATGAAAACACGACAGTACGATGATGAAAACGCGAATGACGAAACTACGATGGTGAAAACGCGACAATACGATGGTGAAAAACGATAGTTTATCGCGTTTTCATCATCGTAAGTATCGTACTGTCGCGTTTTCATCATCGTACTTTCGCGTTTTTCATCATCGTACTTTCGCGTTTTCACCAATCGTAGTTTCGTGATTTCGCGTTTTCACCATCGTACTATCGCTATCGCGTTTCAGATCAACACATTAATAGGCAATGGCCCTAACGGCATTCCGTAATTATAGGCAATGAAGGTGCGTACATTTTGTGTTGCAAAAATGACGTCAAATTAACGGACGGAGCAACGTAATGATATTTTAACTTCATAGAAACGCTAATATGGCGCCAACTGAGATTATAATCTTTACCTTTAAAACAAAATTAACCATGAAATGTTAAAGGCAACTTGTGTTTAAATGAAATAAATGTCAAACAAGATAAAGAAGCGGTGATGACAGGATATTGTATAAGAAACGCTCCAGAAGTGACCAAAAGTAGCATGGCTGAAATATCGTAGATTGCGTTACAACATTTTTTGAAAAAGGCAGACATCTACACACAGTATGGGAACCAGTGAAATCTTTATTTTTAAATAATAATTTTAAATATGAAATGTATTAAGCAATAACATGTATTAAGTATACGTCAGACAGGTACCATGATGGCTTTTGAAATCGGAAGAAATTAAATAGTTGGTAAACATGAATTTAATTTGACGCCGTTGACGTTTGTCAAAGTGCTCCATGATTATGTATATATGTTGTATGTAAATACTTTTAAAATACAAACGTTAGTCACAGTTCAGTAATTTTTTGATAAATGTGTTCGCTAAGATATGTATTTTTATGCTGACAAAATTTGTACAGCGTATGTATTGTTTTACAATAAAAAATGAAGATGTATATGAACTTTCCGGACATCCCTCGTATCTAACTGGTCAGCAGATTCTACTATATATGTTTAACTGGTCAGCATTTTCTCGCCTGAATGTAAAGAGCGTTAAATTTGCTGACCATATAGAATAAGAGAGTTTTACGGCTTAAATCAATTTGAATTAACATTAAATTGGTCAGCAGTGTTTTTACTTAATTAAATGTCGACAAAATTTTATACAATATATTGAATTTCGTACATTATAAAATGAATTAAAATTTCACGACAAAATATATTTTTCTCTATATATCTAACTGGTCAGCAGTTTCCCTATATATCTAACTGGTCAGCAGATTCTACTATATGTTTAACTGGTCAGCATTTTCTCCCCTGAATGTAAAGAGCGTTAAATTTGCTGACCATATAGAATAAGAAGACTTTTACGGCTTAAATCAATTTGAAATAATATTAAATTGGTCAGCAGTGTTTTTACTTAATTAAATGTCGACATAATTTTATAAAGTATATTGAATTTGCATACATTATAAAATGAGTAACAATTTCACGGCAATATATATTTTTCTCTATATATCTAACTTTTCAGCAGATTCTACAATATGGTCAGCATTTTAATAACATATTTTTGACTTTTTATTGTATTTTGTCATAGATAAATCAAGAATGACACGTCGCGTGTGAAATCGATTTTAATATGACCTTGGGGCATATCGATCTCGATAAATTATCAGTTTAATGGATATCTGTGGAAACATGTTGTTTATAATGTAATAAAAGCTTATTAACTATAACAATTAGCACATTATTAATTTTTGTTCAATATTACTTATACAATTATACGAACAACAAATAAGGAAACAGAATCACTTTATTTCATATTTGCACTAAATACGACATAATAATTATATTTTGTTAAAATATACATTACGTATATGTACATGTATATATTTTAACCTATGATGCATAGTTTTATACATACTTGAAACAAATTATGATTTTTCGTACATCATATTTTGACTACATTTTTAAAATTTTAACCAATATATAACACATAGAAGAAAATTCATTAAGGTAATTAAATAAAATATTATATCAAAATAAATTGAGAAATATACAGTATATATCAATTGAATTTTTTATAATTAATATGTATCAGTTGTAATATTGACATCTTGAAAAAACATTTTATCAAGTATTTCTCGACCTCGCCTGTAATATCACCAACGGCAATTTGACACCTTCAATGTTTCTCTTCTTTGTGTAACTGGTCAGCAGTTTTCGATAATCCTTCTTTGTTTAACTGGTCAGCAGTTTCCTATATATTCTATATCGTCAGCTAATTCGTCAGCAGTTTAGTGCGACCCCTTCCATGATCGCACCGTTTGTAGGTGAGTTAGTAAATTCTGACCAAGCACCGGTAGACGCACGACAATGCGATACGATATTATTCCAAATGTCGCTTCGCATTGTCGAGTGTCGCTTCGCGTTGTCGAGTATCGCTTCGCGTTGTCGAGTTTCGCTTCGCATTGTCGAGTGTCGCTTCGCAATGTTGAGCGTCGCGGTGTAAAAATCATAAAAATAACGCGACATTTACTCGACATTTTAAAAATGTCGCTTCGCGATGTCGAGTGTCACTTCGCATTGTCGAGCGTCGTATCGCATTGTCGCGTTGTCGTTTCGCATTGTCGAGTGTCGTGGTATGCACTTCTACAACCTCGACACTCGACAATGCGAAGTGACGAATGCGACAACGCGAAGTGACATCGCGACAACGCGAAGTGACATCGCGACAACGCGAAGCGACGCTCGACAATGCGAAGCGACACTCGACAACGCGAAGCGACATTTCTTAAATGTCGCCCTTTTTTACCGCGACATTTCTAGGCGACAGTGCGACATATCGTTTGACACTGTCGAGCGTCGCTTCGCATTGTCGAATATCGCTTCGCGTTGTCGAGCGTCGCTTCGCATTGTCGCGATGTCACTTCGCATTGTCGTGTGTCTACCCTTAGACGCGACGGACGACATTCTAAATGGCACGATAAGGACACCGTAATGACCTATTGTTTCAAAACCAAATTCTTAAAAAATGGTTCGAGTCAAAGAACCATAATCAAAATTAAAAAAAATAAACATTTACTGTGCAATTAACTTACTTAAATGTTCCAAAGACAAACTATTCAAACTATACTTTATCATCAGACTTTTTTTATCTTTCACCAAAATGAATATTTATCACTAACTTTTATATAATTCCAATGACATTTAAACGGTTGATTGGTTTGTGTCAGACGTGGCATTAATCAAGCTGTTAATGACATGTCACGTGATTTCATTTGACAGGCTTTTAAATTGATTCCAAATTACTAAGATTAATAAGAGCGTTTCTCTTAAAAATTTTGTCTTTGCAATTCATTGTGTTGTAATTAGGTGTGAAAAGGTACCCATTTACTATAAGGAATGTCTTTCTATAGAAAGATAAAATACTTTTATAGAATAATTAGCAGCTCAGTGAAATGAGCATTTTATGGTGGCATACATATTTTTTCTCTCGGCAAAGGTGGAACTAGTAAATACAAACAAAAGGAGAATTTTTTATTGAAGCGTTGTTAAATTAATATCAATTTCATTGTTGAATTTGTGAAATGTGTATTTTACTTCGATACTGATTGCATAAAATTTACAATAACTTATGTTACAAGAGTATAGTTTATCTAACCTTTTTCAAGTATAAGAACTTAGCAAAATAGAAGGTACAAACTATACATCTACATAAGATGAATTGTATAATAAAAGTCGTTTTATTATTGGTTTAGGTAATATAAAAAGCCAGGTTACACAAAAAGTTAGGTCACATGATATGCTACATTATTTAATAAGTTATGTTATATAAAAAGCTTCGTTATATAATAAGTGAGGTCATATAATACGTTATATTACTTTATTTGTTAGGTTCTATCATAACCTAGGCTAAATGATAAGTTTCAAATATATATAAAAACTAGGTTATATAATAAGTGATGTCATATAATGCATCAGATTAATGTTATTTGTTAGGTTCTTATATAACTAAGGTTATATGATACGTTTCGATATGTAACAAGCTAGGTTATATAATAATTAAGGTTATATGATACGTAAGTTTAAATTTAAGAATAAATTAAGCTCTTTTTATACTTTTTTAAGAAATATCTTAAACTAAAACATTAGACATATTCCTATAGACAAGATTTGCTGTGATTTCTAAACAAACGTCTAAGCAAATAATCCATTGTATAGACATTTGACAGACATAACCACGACCAATGTTTGATAACTGCCATTCAAATTATCAAACATGTCTAACAGAAGACTTACTTAATTCTGTTTGATAGAAAGCAGTGTCACAAGACTTATTGCGTGGAATGTTTAACCTAATTTCTAGTTTGACCTACATTTCTCAACGGCAATAAAACTGTGAGATAACAAATCTCTGGCTGAAAACGGAATGTGTCATTGGTAAAAAAGGAAGGTGTCATTGGTTTAAAAAACGGAATGTGTCATTGGTTAAATGTTTTTGAATTGTAATGTTATGGATAAAGTTAAGTGTTATATAAATTAAAGAACTTTAATTTCAATTTTCAAAATATTTGGACAATGAACAGTCGTGCTAAACATATCTGACACATAATATCTGTAACTGAATACAAAAATGAATATGACGATTCCAAACAATGTTCAAATAATATTTAGTGCTGGCAATTTTAAGTGAATGTCACTTTCTATGAAAACATCATTATATTATCATTATAATAAGATTGTCTAGGAATGTAGATGTTATCTCAGGACAAGGAGATTGAATTAAATCTTTATCTTTAGTATTATGATGAATGAAGTTTTAGAATAAATGTTTAGAATTAGAAGCGTTTTTCTCACCTTATACAGAATGGTAAAATTACGAGATTGATTTTAAGAAACGCAGCATTGTCCATATGTTTATTTACATTAAATACTTTTTATAACTTTGTTTAATGGTATAAGCAGTAAGAACAAAATGGATGTTTACATTTCAATGAAAAAAATCTGTAAGTATTGTAACGCTTAGACATATTATAACTTAAAATAGAGTAAAAGGGAATAGCTTAAGAACATTAGATACTTGTGACACAAAAGCTGAAAATGTTTCATTCCTTTCATATCAAAAAAAATGTAGTAATTGGGAAGGAAAAGTGCTTTCAATTTGCTTCTTTTGAAATATTAAACATAAATAAACCCTTTCTTTTCAATTTCAATAGAACATTAAGTTCACATATTTAATCTATTTATGTAATATTTTATCCAAATAATTTCTTCCAAAAGGAGCTCTGACGTTAACCCAAATCATAAAAGTTTTCTTTATTGTTTTTATTGTTTGGCATATGAATAAACTCCACTCGAAGACAATTTTCTTCCCATCTTTTAGCTATCATGGTTTTATTTCGGGCACATTACTGAGATAAAGGCCTTTAGAAACATTAGTAATATTTTATAAACTTGTCATCAACAATAAAATTTATAAACTTAAAATTTCCATTAACCTTCAGCCTTTTTTTTATGTTGAATTTTTCTTAAGCCGGCGATAGTGTTCATGGATGGTAAATAGTACTTTCCAGTACTGTCAACAGACTCAATCAAACCGAGCATGCAACATTTTTAATTTTGTCGTTTAGGGCGTTCTTTAGGGATTCATTTTTTGTGTATTTTTATGAAACAAGATTTTGAACACTTTTCCAAGAAAAGAAAATTCAATTGACATCGCTTAAGATGAATTCTTACATAATTAAACATAGGAATTCTAGTTCTGTTACAATGACAGCAACATTTTTTTTATTAATGATCATCCGCTGAAAGCACATTGTGATTATAGATACGTTTTTACTAAAATCATTAAACATTATTTTAAAAGAGGTTAAGACCCTACTATTTTAAGACATACTGCATGTTTAGTGTTCAACCCTTTTACAGTTGGACACTACGCTTTCCTCTTTTGATTACATCTGACGGACCAAGTGGGAGACTCTATGATGGATAGTTCTTAAATCCCTTTGGGACTGAATTGTCTTAATGTTCGTCTTCTGCCTTGCTTCGTCGGGTCCTTGTAGGTGATTTTCTTGTTGCTCTGTCTTCCTTTAGGACATTGAGTACTTTTGTTATGGTCATTGGGTTTACTTTTATATGTTTCTACATGATCATTTTAGTGTTTTACTTATTTAACCTTTTGTAACCATGACAACTGTTAGAATTTTACTTGGCGGAGACTCATTTTATTTACACTGTCTCGTTTATAGGAACATGGTGGAGCTAAGAGCGAGGTTTGGTGCACCAATAACCGGTTTAAACTCCCCAGCAGTCATTATTATGCTGCTGACCGTTCCAAGGCGGCGCCCCTCTGTGTTCCTCAGATGTATGTCTATGTTGTTTCATACAGTTTTGGTGACTCTTTTGCTTGTGTCCCTGGTTGTTTTCTCGTTTACGGTTATTATCTTCCCCATTACCCCTTGTTTTTATTTCTTTGATTACCCCCCCCCCTTCCCCCGGTCTCCTGTCCCCTTCCCCTTTGTGGGCCTATTATTCAATCTTTTATTTGTTTTCTTTGAATTCCTAACCGTTACAAATTATTTATCATTTAGTGATTAACCTGTCCGTGCTCTGTCTTTGCCCTGTCCTGTTTTTGTTTGGGGTCCACCTGGGCTCCTTGCCACTGGTTCTTGTTGCTGGGTCATATGGGGGTTGCGTTCATTGAACGCCGCCTTTCCTTGTTGATCTTGTTTATCATATCATATTTTATTCTTAGTTAACATTTGAAATGAATTAAATAATTTCTCTGCTACGTAATTTTAAATTATCTGAAGTTTAGAGTATGATAAAAGAAAAACTTTTCAATGTCACGCTGTCATAATTCATCTTAAATTTAAAGTACACCGTTTCTATTACAGACATATGGGCACAATTTCCCGAGCTTATCTGTATAAAAAGCGTTATACAAATATGCAGTTTTCGGATTGTGAAAAGAATAATTGAAGTGTAAAAGGTCTTGTCTTGAAACGAAGTATTAAATTTCCCTCGGGTGTCTAAATTAAAATACGTACCATACAAGATGCAAATGCAATGCGGAAAATTGAAGCAGTATGTTCCTTTGATATTATTGCTACCTACTTATTCACAGATTCATGAGATATGAAAAAAATATGTCTCAAAGTTGACATTAACACATTAATCCTCATTAATAAATGTAACTTGTGAAAAAATCAAACATATAAAAAGCAGCGTTATATGTTATTTATAGTAGTTGAGATATTATTTAGAAATTTTCCATTCTATTTACAAGGTTGTATAAAAAATGCTCTATTAGATGGATATGATAATTTACAAATCCTGTTTTAAACATAATTCAGCTGTGTCGATGAGTCTTAAATATATATTGATTCCAATAGTTTAATATTATGAATTGAATGCTGAAAGTATTGATTTAAGGAAATGGGAAACACTGCAAATTTCATTTCCTTATATTTACTGACCCATTTTAATCTTTAATACTTAGCTTTTTAGTTTTGTCATCATTATAGATACAAAAACATCTTACTCTCTTTTTTCTACATTTACTTTTGAATGTTAAAAATAACTTGTAAAAACCCTTTTTTTAAATCTGTTTTTTGACATATTTTTGTACCCTTTCTTTCCCTTTTTTAACCAAATTAAAATTTAAAATAAAGAAAAAATTCATATTTGTTTAAAACTTTTTAACCTTTAAACACAATTTTAATTTACATCTTCATACAAAAAGATATGACATGAATACATCGAAAGATCTTAAAACGAATTTCAACTTTATTATCAAGTACTCATCACATAGCTTTCAAAGCGTTCATAAAATTGACTTGAAAGTTGAACCAGATAAAAGGCTTATATTTTTAGCTAAAAGCATTCATTAGGTTGCCAATTATTTTTACGGTAAATTTGATGATTGAACTAATGGATTCTTTAAAAATTAAATGCACTATGAATTTGTATTTTACAAATTCACAAGCTTTCTTAAATTACAATTTTACCAATGCTACTCTTAATATCAAAGATTTGATTTGTGATTTCTAAATTGAAATTATTCTCACAAATTATCTGTCAACCTTAAATTTGTTAAAATGCTGTAACATTGAGTGTTAATTAAAAGTTTTATACAGGATATTTGCTTGAATATACTTTGCCGAAAGAAGTTTGGTAATATTCAAATTTAATTTTTCTTTTTATGCTACCTGTGGGAATTTTAAAAAATTTAAAATGCATTTAAAAAATTTGGGATAAGTGTTTAAAATAAATGTGGGAAAAAAACTTTTGGGAAAAAGGAAAATTTAGGGTAAACAAAAAAAGTCATAAAAAGGGCAGCGCTATCAAAAATTTTAACGTTAAAAACAAAATGTTTTTGATATTCCCTGTCATGGAATATGTTTTTCAAAATTTTGGGGTTTTGTTTTGTTGTGACGGGTTTTTTCAATTTCCAAAAAAAAATACACTAAATTAACAGTCGAAAATTTTTTTTATTTTTTTTTGATTTAGGAATTTAAAAATTTATGGGGGAAAATGTAAAGGGTATCTTTTAAATATTATCTATATTTATAAAAATTTGTTCAAAATTTTTTATGCATTTACAAACTTCACTAAAAAATGCGGATTCCTTTATAAGATTAAATAAATTGATTAAATATTGGCAAATGAGTTAAAAAATCATGAGAATACCACAATTATGTGTATTGATATTCATACACCTGGACACATAAAATGTTTGCAAATAATGTTAGTTATACATGTTATACAAGTTGCTGATGGCATATACGTGATAATATAGCCTGAATGAGATAAATATAAGTCGAGGTGCACGTAATTACCGGCTACGTCAATTAAAACGAAATTCCATTGATGTATTACTTATAACTATTGTTTTAAAGAAAAGACATTTAATTCGAGAAATATACCAAAAAGAACGAAACGCAATAAAATGTGATGCATACACATAGTTAACCGTCCACTATCTAGAAGAACATTGTTTTTGTGCGAGCTTCGGTTCCGCACGGTACATACGACAGCACGGTGTATACAAAGTGTTTCAGCAAATCAAGCCTCGAGAAATTTATTTTATTACAATAAGAGAGCTTTATTCTTAGTTTTACAAAATAGAAATGTATACAGGAAAAATTGGGACATTCGTTTTACTTCGCCACATCAGGAAAATCGACATATCGAAGTTCGGCACATGGAAGTTCTGCAATACATTTATCATTCTTTTAGCGAATTTGTGTATTATTTTCTGATGATATTATGATTTCAATAATATAATTGGCAGCCGACAACTTCCTACACTTGGCATTTAATATAACTCTATCAGACGAGGATTAGCGTGGAAAAATAATTCTAATATCATAAGAACAGTCTGAATTTTGACTAGATGCATATTAAAGTTACGTAAATGTTAAATCTTAGACTAGAAATATATTATTTGTCTATCATTTACCGCTGACTATTTGTGAAAAATGTCTTATCTGTGACAAAATTTTAGAACTGATAAAGAATAAATTGGGATCAATTTTACTATCATAATCGCTATTTTTTATTTACATATTACAAGGGCTATGGTGTTGCAACATTTTCAAATCAGATGTTTATTTCAGTGTGAAATTATTTCTTTGAATTTCTTTTCTTTTCCAAGTATATATTTTGTGTTTCTTTTAGAATATAGTGTAAGTAGAATCAAAACGAAGAAGTATATTTGTTAATAAATATTTTCTAAAGATGAACTAGATTATCAAGATTTTAAAAATGCCCTTTGAAGAATAAAAGCAAACGATTGTCCAATAATATCGTGCTATTTATATTAAATTTATTCTGTTTTTGAGTTAATCAATATATGTGAAAATATAGGTCAATTTATTTCACAGCAATATCTAAGATATCTAAGGTAAAAGTGTTAGTAAATATTATCTTAAGATGAAATACAACGCCAAAATTTCAAAAGCGTCCTTTGAAAATAAGAATTAAACAAAAAATATTTCACAGCAATATCTACTTGACAAACATTTTTATCATAGTCACTTTATTACTTTGAATGTTTAATATCGGAAAAAAGTAATTCTTACCAAAATGAGAGTTTAGGGATCTTGTTCTAGTAAATTGTAAGGGAACTGTGTCAAGAGTAACGAGGTACGGCCCTATAAAAGAAGTTTATGTCCCATTTAAACCGCCATATTCTTACGTAATTGCACAATATGTAACATTTCTGTCCTTTTAGACAGTATAAAACACTTAATGTTCACAGTTAATTTCGTCTGAAAATGCATCTTTGTGTCATTAAAGATAGAAAAAAAAGTTATGTATACCAATATTCCGTACAAAGTGATTTTCGCTTCGTTGGGGAAGTAAAGAGTTAAGACGTTTAGAGTGTTTCATCTTTGAATGCGTGTCCGTTAGTAATTTTACAGCAAAATACTTGACAAATAAGCTCTGCCATTTTAAAAAACACTACATTGCAATTATCTGCAAAAAATTTTTTAAAACTCCTTTGACTATAAACAGTAAAACGAAAATGTTGCATGCTTCTTTTGATTGAGCTATTTCATGAATGGCAATGGTAAATGCAATCTCCCGTACATGCTTTCATGTTACCGTTTTAAGCAGAACTTAGAGTTATACATGACAATAATGTTGAAAATCAGGCCTTAAACAAATTCTCTATTGTGTTTATATGGCCGTAATCGTACCAGTCCTTCATTAGATTGCCCTCAAAGCCATGAAAATGTTTGCCTAAAACCGAATTCATGATAAATTAATTAAAACAATGGAATTATGTGAGGTGGGGTCCTGGGCTTAAAGGTATGCTACTCATTCTATATTTATTTTGGCAAAAGCAAAATCAGGTTTTTTTTTAAGGTTCCTCTTGAATTCGTTTTTATTATTATTCACTTTGATAATTGTAAACTGTACTTTCACAGGTTGCGCTTTTTACACTCTTTTTTGAAATCATATTTATACATTTTACTTTAAATCAAATGCAAAATTAATGTACTTTTCTAATCGTTCGTAACCCAAGAAACAATACAAAGTTTTTAAAACACATTTTCTTATCACTGTCGAAAAAATATCAATACAATGTATTCTCATAGCTTTCTCAGATACCAATATTAAGTTGCGATTTACGATATAAAATGTCTCTTATTAACATAACGTATCACGGAATATTCTAAGCACGATGCTATCCAAAATATAAGTAACTTAAAGACAACTAAACAGCTAAAACGAATCGTATTGCTATATCATTAGTTTATTTAGTAGAAATATATAAATGTAGCTATTTCAACAAATGCGAAATAATTGTCACAATTATTTGTTCATTTTATAGATGATCAAATCTGATTTAATAATCAATGCAATAAACACTTTATAATGAGTAATTACAGGGGATTTATTTTGAATAGTCCCATTGACTTGAAACATTATTTCACGTTAGAACGCTTTCGTGTTCAATACGTAACACGCCCTGCTTTGATCAAAAGTAATGATACATAGTCACCAGGTCAGTCTGCAATCTGTGTAATTTCACCAGGCTGGCCCTCTACTTTTGTCTGGCCGACTTCAAATTTTCTATTTGAAATCCCTAAAATTGAAAATGGACAGTTCGAAACGTGACAGCATCCGGACAAGACAATTTAAGAAATTCAACAGTTAAAGGGTAATACTATTTGTAAAATACGGATTTAAACCTTTCTTTTTTACACTGTAATAATGTTTGTAAAAAATTTATCTAAATGTGTAAATATTTATTTGTTTATTCACTTAATGTCTGTAGAAACAAAAATGCTTAATAATTGCTTGTTATATGCATATGCTGTCATCGCTTTTAATTAGAGAAAATAAAAAACAGAATCCCTAAAGAAAGCCCAACACAGCAAAAGTGTCAAATGTTTTAGGCTCGGTTTGATTGAGCCTGTTCATGGACGGTACTGGAAAGTGCAAGTTGCCGTCCACGCCCCTAGCACCGGCTTAAGCAGAATATAAAAATGTGAGTCGGTTGGTAACTTAAAAATTACAAATAGTAGTAGCTTATCTATTATCCATTCAATGGCAATAAAACTATAAACTTAAGGTTATTTGATATAAATCTTCTCCAACATAATGACGTGTTGCATTTATGATGTGTTGCAAGCAGAAACTGCTTTACGTGTAAAGCTAAAAGTTTATTAAAACAGATACCTTGGACACAATGAAACAAAGTTCGATATACCAACAATAACAAATTAAGGGAACTGTTCAATAAAGACAATTTTACGTTATTTAGGAGAAGTAACGCAATCAAGACCAATAATTGATAGATGCAATTCATTACATGTGATAATTAATCTCAGAGAATTTTTCCTTGATGTGCATTATACGATATTTTTTACCATTTCACAAACATTTCATGTAAACCAGATCTGCCAAAATCATGCCTAAAATTGAATAATGTATAGCCATAAGATTGCTGAAAAAGCTTGTGTCGACTTGAAGTAAAATAACCAGTTATTACTACTAATCTTTGGAAGATGCCTTTGGAAGATTGCACGATACATAATTAAACGACAGATTAAATCACATTCTTTAGATAAAAACAAACAAATTATTTACAGTACAAGATATTGAATGAATGTTGGTTCGAAACTGAATGTTTAATGAGTTAAATGAAATTCTGTTATCGAGCCTCAAATAAATATCTAATACATAAGCACATCTGATAAGAATTTGTTTATTTTAGCAAGTGCACGGGATCGGAATTATGGACTTTGTCTTCTTTACCATTACAAGTCGTAAACAGACTCAAAAAGAAAATGTTATCTTGTTTAAAATATATATTCGTAAACCAATTACTCATGCATCAGTCGAAAAGATGAACAATTTCAATGTTAACCGTCTTCTAGATAATAATTTTATAATAATTATAATAAAAGATATTTTTAACGAAATGTAATTACGTAACTTCTAGATTTCAACAAAACCGAGAACTGCTTTCAATTCCTTTGGCCTTGGAATTATTTGTCTTTTGTCAAGTGCAGCGTCTTTTGTCATCCACGTTTTTCAAACACAAAGAAGCCCTCATCAATCAAGTATTGTAATTGGCCAATGTCGGGAAAGATTGCAAAAGTCAAATAGTTCAATGTCTGGTCCTCTAAATGAGATTAAATTTGCTAACGAGCCGAGCACTGTTTGCCAACAAATAATAGCTCTTTCAGTGAATGCTATCTTATTATACATTTTTTAAAGTTTATTACATAATGCTAAAGATATTAAAATATATCTTGAAACGGAAATATTCCAACAAAATCTGAATATTCAGTAAGTAAGCCGTAACATTTGATTTATATCATCTAAATCTTAGGACTAACATTTTACAATTTAATTTACATGCTGGACAATTTTATCCAACTGTTATATAGATTATGCATATTCTGCAAACCTTTGATAATTTTGTTAATTTGCTCTTCATATTTTTATAAAACTGCCAGTCAAAATTCAAAGTATATAATAAGGATATGATCTCTATGACCAATTTTTTAAAAACCAAATTCAAAAAATAGTAATA
The DNA here is from genome assembly GCF_026571515.1 of Ruditapes philippinarum. Lineage (NCBI taxonomy): Eukaryota > Metazoa > Mollusca > Bivalvia > Venerida > Veneridae > Ruditapes > Ruditapes philippinarum. The sequence goes on from NW_026865684.1 coordinate 124,281, forward strand.
GTCATTGCAAAATAAGTACCGTAATCAAAAACGGAAAAAATAAACTTAACAAACTTGGTTCGAGTTTGTACAAGAGAAAATGTTAAAGCTGCAAAACAACACATCTGTAGAGCCTCCTAGAACCGGCTCTTTTAGAATTGGCACCAACCGTGTGTGAAAATGAATAAATTTTAATTTAAAGGACAAAGAATTATAACGATTATAATAAAAAAGCCAATGCATTTATGGAGAGACTTTCTACAGCAAAAATTATAATTACCTCTCGAATAACGTTATTATTACCATTTTATTTTACTTCATGTATAAGATGATTGTTCATTAAGACAATGTTTTGTCTCATCACTAAGGCATCATTCTTTTGTAACTGCACAGTTAATTTACTAAAGGTTTCCAACGCTATAGTATGCATAGTACTTAATTACCAGAGTTTTTTTTTCTTCCACCAAAAGGAGGATTTATACCCAACTTTTACATAATCCCAATGACATTTCAATGCACGATTGGTTTATGTCAGACGTGACATTAATCAAGCTGTTTAATGACATGTCACGTGATTCCATTTGACAGGCTTTTAAATTGATTCTAAAATAATAAGATTAATAAGAGCGTTTCTGTAAAGAAATCGTTTCTGCAATTCATTGCGTTGTAATTAGGTGTGAAAAGGTGGCCATTAACTATAAGGAATTTCTTTCTATAGAAAGATAAAATACTTTTTATAGAATAATTATCAACTTAGTGAAATGAACTTTAAATGGCATACGATGTTATGTTTCCGCAAAGGTGAAACTAGCAAGAGAATAAAATTTTTATAAAAGCGTTGTTTAATATCATTTGCATTGTTGAATATGTGAAATGTGTAATTTATTTCAATACTGATTGCATGAACTTAAAAATAGTTTATTTAATTAAAACAAGAAATAATTTATCAAAGTATAAGTACTTAAGCATAATGGAGTTGAAAAATAAAAACTATACTTCTTAACATTTGTTAATTTCCTTTATATGACACTTTTAATTGTGAAAGAAAAGTTGCGTTCATTGAACGCCGCCTTTCCTTGTTGATTTTTTTTATCATATTTTAATAATAAATTTCGGTAATATAAAAAGCAAGATTTTATTAAGAGTTAATAGTATATAAGGTTAATATAAAAGGTAGGTTTGTGTGATAAATAAGGTGACATAAATAGTTAGGTTATATGATTTGCTTGATTATATGATAAGTTTTGTTATTTTAAAAACTAGTTTATATAATAAGTGAGGTCATATTATACGTTACATAACCATTTTTTTTCCATGTAAGGTTATTAGATAAATTTCGATATATTAAAAGCTAGGTTTTATAATCAGTAAATTAATATGATAATTAGTAATGTTATACGATAAGATGATAATAGATTAAAGTTATCAACAAAAGAAAAGTAAATTAGGCTGCATTTTATGTCTAAAACATTAGACATATTGCTATTAACAAGATTATTTGTGATTTCTTAACAAACGTCTAAGCAAATAATCCATTGTATAGACATTTGACAGACATTACCACGACCAATATTTGCAAAATGCCAGTCAAGATTATCAAACATGTCTAACAGAATACTAACCTAATTCTGTGTGATAGAAAATAGTGTCACAAGACTTATAAAGTGGAATGTTTAACCTAATTTCTAGTTTGACCTACATTTCGCCATGGCAAATAAAATTGTTAAATAGCAAAGCTCTGGCTGAAAACGGAATGTGTGACTGGTAAATAAACGGAATGTGTCATTGGTAAAAGAACGGAAGGTGTTATAGGTTTAAAAACGGAAGGTATCATTGGTGAAATGTTTTTGATTTGTTATTTTATGGGAAAGTGTAATATTAATTTAAGTACTTTAATTTTAATTTTCAAAATTTTTGACAATGAACATTCGTGCTAGACATTTCTGATACACAATACCTGTGACTGGATATTAAGTTGAATATGACGATTCCAAACAATATGCAGGCAATATTTAGTAAAGGTCACTTCATAATATTATAATAATAAAATTGTCTAGAAAGTTGTTATCTCAGGGCAAGAAGATTGAATTGAATCTTTATCTATATCATTATAATAAATGAATGATTAGAATATATGTTTAGAATTCGAAGCCTTTTTCTCACCTTCAATAGAATGTTTAAACTACGATATTGATTTTCAAAAAAAACGCAGCATTGTCCATTAGATACTTTTGATAACTTTGTTGAATAGTATGAGCTGTAAGACTTTAACGGGTGTGTGCAATGAAACAAATCTTTAAATATTGTGAAGCTTAGACATATTATAACTTAAAATAGAGTAAAAAAGGAATCGCTTAAGAACATTAGATACTTGTGACAAAAAATGCTTTCAAATTGTCTCTTGTAATATTTATACATAAATCAACTTGCTTTTTTTATTCTCAAGAACGTAAAAGGATAAAATAAATCGTTTCAATGTCACAAATCCATCAGTACTCTAAAATGTAAAGTAGATCCGTTTTTATGACAGACATATGGGCACAATTTCCCGAGCTTATCTGTATAAAAGGAGTTATACAAATGTGCAGTTTCTGGATTGTGAAAAAAAGTGTAAAATGTCTTGTCTGGAAACGAAGTATTAAATTTCCCTCTGCTATCTAAATTGAAATATGTACACAACACGATACAAATGCAATGTGGAAAATTGAAGCAGTATGTTCCTTGGTTATATCGCTGCATATTTATTCACAGGCTCATGAGACATGTCAAAATGTGTCTGAAAGTTGACCTTGGCAAATTAATCATCTAATCAGCGTAACTCGTTAACAAATTATAAATAAGCAGCGTTATATATTATTTGTTGTGTTTTAGTATATGATATTTGTACATTTAGTGTTTAAGAGTTGTTTAGAAATTTTCCATTCGATTTACGCAATAAGAATGTATGAAATTGATTGGCATTTAAGCTCTGTTAGATGACAGTGAGCATTTACAAATCCTGTTTCAGACAAAACACAGCAGTGTCGATGAGTCTTTAATATACGCTTAGTGTTATAAATGAAATGCTAAAATATTGAGTTCATGGAATATTGCAATTTTCATTTCATTTATTTGACTGACACAATTCAAATTTTGATATTGAGCTTTTTAGTTATGTCATCATTAAAGAAATCAAACGCTTGCTCTTTTTCTCTATATTTACTACATTTCAATGTTCAGTATACACCTTTTTTGCATTATGAACTTTTGTCTCATGATATAGATAGAATCTTGTTTTCCTTTTAAGATCAATAATTAATGTGTCTTTCCTAGCAATATTCTGAAAAAGTTGAAATTGCTGCACCCCTTTTAACAATACTTGAAATTTAAGGGGAACGGTCATTTATCAAAAGCTATGATTAGTGAATACAACGAAAGATCGCCAAACAAATTTCACTTTAAAATATCACATCTTCATCACACAACTTTCAAAACGTTTTAAAAATGACTTCAAAGTTGCACCAGGTAAAAGGCTTATATTTTAAACTAAAAGCATTCATTACGTTGCAATCTTTACGCTAAATTTGATTAACTAAACTAATAGATTTTTTTTTGTAAAGAGATACACAATGAATAAATTTTGTGTTTTATAAAATTTCAACTTGCTTTCTCAAATCATCATTTGCAATAATACTGATGGTACTCATAATGGCAAAGACTTTTTTTTCATGAATTTTTAATTAAAAATATGCTCACGATTTCTCGGTCAACTTTAAATTTGTTTAAATTTAGTGCTGCTCGAAAGTCTTATGCAAGATTTACTTGAAAATATAAAGTCCTCATTTTTGTGTCACTTTTTATTATCTTTTTTAAAAGAAATGGCATTTGATTTGAAAAAAAGGCAAAATAAAAAAAAAAAAAGAAAAATTAAGCACACATACTTTACCGTTGACTGTGTAGAGGTACATTGTTGTTTTTTGCGTGCTGCCGTTTTTCACGGCATATACGGCATAGTGTACAAATTCTTAAAGCAAATGAGGCTTTGAGAAATTTATTTTCATTATTTAAAGTGAACTATGAAAATAATGCTGAAACAACATTTACCTATACTTTACAAAAAAAGAAATGTATTAGGGAAAATTGTGACATTTATTTTAATTCGACACATCATCGAGAAATTCAATTCGACTTATCGAAGTTCGACACATCAAAGTTCTACGGTACATGTACATTGATTCATTCTTTTAACGAAATTGGGTGTTTTGTTCTGATAACGTTATGATTTCAATAATGTAATTGGCAGCCGACAACTTCCTACAATTGGCATTTAATATATCTCAATCAGACAAGGATTAGCGAGGAAAATAGTTCTAATATCATAAGAACAGTCTGACTATTGACTAGATGCACATTAAAATTACGTCAATGTTAAATTAGGTAATATAATATTCGTCTATTATTGATTTTATGTGAAAATATGTCTTATCTGTGACAAAATGTCCGAACTGATAGAAAATAAATTGGCATCAATTTTTGCTATTGCTGCGACACTTTCAAATCAAATGTTAATTTAGTGTACGATTATTTCTTTGAATTTCTTTTCTTTTCCAAGTATATAGTTTGTGTTGTTTTTAGAATATACTGTAAGCAAAATCAAAACGAAGAAGTATATTTGTTAATTAATATTTTTTTAAAGATGATCTAGATAACCCATATTTTATAAGTGCCATTTGAAGAATAAAATAAACCATTGTCAATTACTTCCAATAATATCGTGCCATTTACATTAAATTTATTTTATTTTTGAGTTAAACAATATATGTGAAAATGTCGGTCAATATAGTTCACAGCATTATCAATGAGGTAATAATGTTAATAAATATTATCTCAAGATGAAATACATCGCCAAGATCTCAAAAGCGTTCTTTGAAAATAAGAATGAAACAAAATACATATAGGTCAATATATTTTACAGCGACATATACATCTACTAGACACACATTTTAATCATAGTCACTTTTATGACGCTGTATGTTTGATAACGGGAAAAATAAAGCAGATCAAAATGGGAGTTAAGGGATCTCGTTCTAGTTAATTGTAAGGTTACTTTTCCAAGAGTAACGAGATATTGCCCTATAGGGTAAGTTTATGACTCATTTAACCTAACACATTCTTACGTAATTGCACACTATGCAACATTTCAGTCCTTTGAGACAGTATAGCCTACTAAATGTTCACAGTTTATTTCGTCTGAAAATGCATTTTGGTGTCATTAAAGATGGAGAAAATATGTTATGGATACCGCTCTTCCGTACAAGTTGATTTTCGCTTCGTTGTGGAAGTATAAAGACGTTTAGAGTGTTTTATTAGTAATTTCACAGGAACATACTTGACAAATAAGCTCTGCCATTTTAAATAACACTTCAACTCATGTATTTGAAAAAAGGGGTTTTGACTATTAACAAAAAATTGAAAATGCTGCATGCTTCTTTTGATTGTGCACCTAATCGTGAACGGCAATGGTAAATGCTATATACCGTACATGATTTCATGTTACTGCTTTAAGCAGAACTTAAAGTTAAACATGACAATAATGTTGAAAATCAGACCTTTAAAAAATCCTAAAATTCAACTGAAACAATGGAATTATGTGGTGTTTGATTCGTAGGCAATAAGGTATGGTACTCATTCTATATTTGTCAAAAGCAAAATCATTTCTTAAAAGATTCCTCTTGAATTCATTATTATTTTTCACTTTGATAATTGTTAACTGTACTTTCATAATGCATTTTGCTAATTGTTCGTAAATTAAGAAACACTATAAAGTTTTTAAAACACATTTTCTTATCACTGTTTAAAAAAAATTGAATTCTCATAGCTTTCTCAGATATCGATATAAAGTTGCAATTTACGAGATTAAATGTCTCTGATTTACATAACATATCACGGAATATTCTAAGCACGATGATATCCAAGAAATAAGTAAGACAACTAGAAAAAGTAAAACCGTCACGATAAAAACAGAATCGTAAAGTGCTTGTTAGATCATTTAATATCTATTTAGCAGAAATATGTAACGCAAATTAGTGTATACAAATTTATTTTCTATTGTCGATTGTTTTGGAAGCTATAAACTTATTGAAACACTTTCGAATCCGTTCCTGGAACCAACCAGTACTAAGCAATGAATGTACAGTTTCTTGCTCAAGGAAACAACGGCTTGCCCTTGACAGGGTTTGAACACACGCGGTCAGCAAACCTTATATTACTAGTCCGACGCGTTAACCACCCGGCCACGCCGCCAATATACCATTCATTCATTCATTTATTTATTGGCAATCAGCAATACATTTGCCTTTGGCCATTTACAAACAACAAAAAACTTATGGCAAAGACTATTACATAACTAACATAGACAAATAATGAAGTACAATATACGATCAGAAGACAGGTAAACTTTCAAGGGTATTTTGACGTAAACATAATGCTTCTTTTATATACTTTGCTAGATTAAACATATATTTTTTACTTTTATTTGACATCAATGCATTGAACTATTGTAAAGTTGGCCATGAACACTGGCCCAAATATTTTGATCTAATACTACTGTAACGTGAGCAACACATAACAAAATGATATTCTGACTCTACTGCATTTTGGTTACATAGTTTGCACAATCTATTACTTCTTTCAATATTATTATATCTTCCTAATTCTATATCTAAACTATGTGAGCACAATCTTAAGCATGTCAAATGCTGCCTTAGCTTATCATTCAATATAACATCCAAGTACTTTTCAAAACAATATTCAGTTTTATATATTTGCAATAACAATCTAATTTTGACATAGAATTAATATTTAAACTCCATTCTTGAATAAATTGATCTCGTATTCTAGATTTTATCAAAAGGTAATAATTAACCCTAGGATCAAATGTCAACCTTATATCTGAAAAACCTAAATGATCTATAATAGAATTCATTCTACTAGCCCAACTAGAGGTACTTACATTATTACATAAATCATTAAACATTTGATAAATAGGTAAATCATTACTTTTCATAATTTTCAACCAAAATTTAACGCTTCTTTCTTTACATATAACTGACAGAGGCACTCGGCCGAGTTCACCATATACCGCATATGTAGGAGTTTGTTTCTTCACGCCTATATATATTTACAAAATCGAATATGTAATTTATCTACCTCTTTATAATTATAAGCACCCCAAACTTCACATCCATACGTTAATATAGGGACAATCATAGTATCAAAAAGAGATAACTTGGTACGAATATCTAGACTAACATTATCAAAAACGTTTAAAAGATTATTATACGCCCTAAGAGCTTGCTCATGCAGTGCTTTTACAGCATTTACAAGAGTACCAGTGTAAGTAATTTTGATTCCAAGATAAACAAAATTGTCAACAATTTCAATTTTTTCGTTATCTATATAGAAGTCAGGATATACAGTTTGTTTTCTCTTTTCAAAAACACAAATTTTTGTTTTACTAACTTTTATTTTCAAAGCCCATTTTTTAGAAAAATGTTGCACAGCATTAATTTGAGCCTGTAGGCTATTTGGATCTGTCGTAAATAATACAATATCATCAGCAAATAAAATCATATACCTAGACAAAAGTTCAAAGTCCCTTTCAGACAAAGCATTAAAATCCAAATTTTCAGAAATATCATTGATGAAAAGTAGAAAAAGTAGAAAAAGTAGAGGAGACAAAGGTTTTTCCCTGCTTTAAACCTATCGTTACATTAAAGAAGTCTGACATATTCATGTTATTTGACAATTTCACACAAGCTTGAACCTTTAAATATATACATTTGATCATATTTGTCATTTTACAGCTAATTCCTGATTGTAACAGTTTATTCCATAATTTATCTCTACAAACAGTATCAAATGCTCTTTGGTAATCAATAAAAATACACCAGAGTTTGGATTTTTTTGATAGAACCTTCTGTATAATAGCATGAAGTAGGAAAATAGCATCTGCTGTAGAGCGACCCTCTCGAAAACCATACTGAGAGTCATTAAAAACATGTTCTTGTTCACACCATCTATTAATACGATTTCTTAATATCAAAGAAAATATCTTCCCTAAACATTTATTAATGTAATACCTCTATAATTCGCAGGTATATTTTTATCACCTTTTTTATATATCGGAACAATAACTCCCTTAGACCATGCTTCAGGATATAAACAGTTATTATAAATATAGTTAAATATTGTACATAAATAGGGAGATATAACATTGTTTGCATCAATAAAAAAATCGGCTACATTATTGTTATAGTCACAACTTTTGTATCTTTTCAAAGAAGATATTGTTTTTTGGACCTCTTCCACAGAAATTTCTCTATCAAGAAAATCAATATTTACAGTTTCGTGACTCTCTTGTGAAAATTCATCACGTTCCGACTGGCTTTGACTATCATTAGACATATTTTTAAAATACCAATTATGTAACTGTATTGACCAATGCAGAATTTTTGTCACAATCATTGGTTATTTCATGTATCATCAAATCTGATATAGTAATCAATGAAATAACAAATTTATAATGAGTACTTACTGGTGTTCATTTCCATTTTCAGTCCCATTAACTTGAAACATTTTACAACGTTAGTACTCTATCGTGTTTTATACTTACAAACGATCTGCTTTGATGAAAAATAATGAGACATTGGCTCCAACGAGCCAGGCACGTCTGCAATATGTATCTGTTTGCACCAGGCTCGATACTCTTGTCTAAACAACTTTGAATTGTCTGCTTGAAATCCATAAAATTGAAAATGGACAGTTCTAAAAGCTTAAGGAAAATGATATTTGTAAAATTCGGATAAATGACTTACTTTTTACACTGAAATATTTTTGTAAATAGCCATTTATCTAAGATGTTAATATTTATATGTCTAGCTTCTTATTCCCTTGTAATATAAAATTTGAAACTACACATCATTGGGAATTTTCGTTTGACCCTTTAAATAGATGAGATAACATTTATTTCTCCTCTATTGACGTCTTGTGGCTTGAAAACAGGACGCTTGCCATAATCGTATTAATGATCTTTCGGTCAGTGTGTCTAATTTTGTATTTAGTCAGACCAATACGTATCTGAAGGCTAAAATGAAAGACAACAAATTGGGTAAAGTAGGCTTTTGGGAGACATATACATTTATACATATATTAATATCGTATCTAAACAAAAATACTGGTCATTCTGTAGTTAATTGCGCTAAATTCGGATTTTCTGTTTGACAAATATTTGGATAAAACATTCAATAATTATTATTTGTTTAGAAATGATGTAGGTTCTATCAAGGAAATAATTGATGGTATACCTATGTTTCAGTTTATGCATGAGGTAATGAACCTATGTTCCCATTGAAAAAAAAGAACTTCAGTGCCCCTTCATGCATGAGATAAAGGCAACAAAGGCTTAATTCGAAAGCATTTATAACCATATGACCATGACAGTTTTGAGACGAAAACAACCATATTCAATTGAACAACTGTCCTGAAAGTTTGAAATAATGATGAAAGAGACAAACGAAAATACAGCAAGAAAAAACAAATATTTATTATTGATGTGCTGGTTATTAACAAAATCAATATCATAAAAACAACTAAAACGGCCAGTTTCTTCATTTCTTGTCAGTTAACATTTAGAAATAAAACATATGTATAACAAGTATGCAATTTTGATAAATTTTTACATCTTATCCTCGTTTATAAAAGCTAGAATTAGGTAATATGTCTACAATCAAATATGATGTATAACTAATTTCCTTTGGCTCCCTGAATATTTTTTCTCGTCTTTGTAACTTTCCATTGTTGATCATATTCTGGTTTAAATGAGGACATTTTGTTTACATACAAACACTCGTGTTAAAGTGGTGCTAAGAGAAAGTGATGTGAAAGTGATTTTTGGAATTTCATAAACTGTCGCAGGCAGATATTGATGTATGACTCTTAATAGATGGAGTATCATCAATTTCTAATTAACAATAACAAAAAAATGCATTTCGTTTGTAAGGGCTTTCAATGATCTTTTGAAATAAATATATTAATGTTACAATCATACATTACTACATATATCACGGACGTAAATTACAATTTAATACAGATATTACATTTGTATCGATGTTAACAAATTATTATTTTAACTAGAGTAAGCAACAGTATATCAAAAGACAGATTGTTCATAATAAATTGTATTCGGTCGGTCGTTTTTATATCCGCTAATATTGACATATTTTGTTTAATACTAATTAAGTAAATTATAACCTTGGCAATTACTCAGAACACCAGGTCTACCTCGGCAAATCCATTTATAACCAAGAAAGAACGGGTAATTCAAAGAATTGATTTTTAACTATTTTACATATGGAAACATTCAAAACGAAGATGTAAAGTGCAGAAATGTTAACATTACACACCATTAAGTATGCAGTCGTCAATTCAATTTTAATATCAATAAAAAGAACAAATTAAATGTTGTCACAATCTGTGCCAACAGTTACAAGAAAATGCTAGACAATGGATCATTAAATGAAATTTATCTCATCCAATAGCAATCTACAATGCTTTTTTATGCTAGTTTGACAGACAAAAAACAATAAATATTTCACGTTTATTTTGAAAGTTCATAATCTGTATTTCAGTAAAGAGATAGTAAACGTTATTTTTAACAATAAAAGCACAAAATAAATTTGGATTTATATTGCTTTTTCAAGACAGGGTGAGACAATGAGCGTTTCGAAAATAATATGTTTCAAAATGCAGATTACATTACTTTACTTAATATACTGTAATTCATAAAGTCTATTGCTGTAGTTTTTCAAAATTATTTGACGTTTGGTATTTCTTAATATTCCATTTGTTAGCATCTTTGATAAAAAAAAATGCCATAAAAAACCTTCAATGTACGAAAAGGACACTGAATTTTAACATTGTAATTTGTAAAGATGGCAATTAATCAGAACGATATTCCACTAGGAACTGTTCAAAAGCTCATATACACATTTAAGGAATGATTTTGAACAAATAATTTTGTGATGATGTTTTCTTGTATTGTTTTAGTTTTTACGGTGTTTCATTCACAATTAAATGGAAAAATATTGGTTTCCGAAAGCATGCCGTATCAAACCAATCATTAAGATATCAGTTTTTCGTTAACTGTAGTATAATTGGTTTCCATGAGTAAACTGTATAAATTGTATGAAATATAAACATTTCTATGAATAACAATATCAAGAAGTTAAACTAACTTTTATTTATATTCAGTTTATCATGCCACACACAACGATTTCATAATTTCTTTCTATCCCCTAGCAAACACAGTGAGTTCGAATGAATCTGATAAGCTGACTTTATTTAAATAACACAAACAATGAACTTATTTTTCATTCCAAATTATTGTCGACACTGACAAAAGTCTTTTAATTTCAAGTAAAAAAAGGAAAAATAACTTTTAATAATAACCAGCGTTTATCTGGGAACGCAGATGTAAATTTATTATAAATAATACAGAGAAAAATAAAATAGTTGTCATATAATTTGCTTTTCAAATAATTTCAAAATCCTGGATTTTTCTTTAGTTTCAAAAATGAATAAATACCATTCAAACTCCTACAAATTCTTAAAAAGAAGTATGTTCCATTTCAACAAGTAACGGATTTTGATGAGCATTTACTACAAATAAGAATAGAATTGTACTGAAAGACACCTCGAATAATTCGATTCCTTTTACTGACATTTCAAATTCAAATTATCACATTTTTCTCTAATCGGAATTTGTGGCAGAAAAATCTCTTCATTTCAAGTGTAAAATCTTTAAAAAAGGGAAATTTGATATTCTTTGAATTCAAATGAATTCTTTTAAAAAGTCGGAAACCGAAAAGGATGCTTTTAACCAATTTTGTGAAGTTGCTCGAGATTAACACTATGTCGACCTACTTGATTTTATTAAATGTAGAACTGTAATAAAATTAGGTCACGCTGAACAAGGGACATTAACATGAAATAACTTTACTTTGCATAATATAATGTACCATTCATTTCATATTTGCTTGAATATTGAAACAAATCTGATTTTCTCTAGGGATTTTTTTACGTTTGAAGTTGTAGTGATACCAGTAAAACTATTAAATTTTATTCGACATTTGTATTCAATGGATTTCATGTAAAAGGCCTATTTGATAAATCTTAATTGAATTCTTTTGGCAGTTGTTCAATCTGACTAAAGTTCAGATCAACTTATTACTTTTAGAAGATTATCAAAATACCGTTATCCGTGGAAGTTCAACAAACTGTTAGTTTTGTTAGAAAAAAATGTTTGAAGTATTTTTAACAAATAACTTGAAATTATTAATAGAGTCATTTTATAATGGGCAAGATTGTTTTGCCAATTAACCTCTCGGTTATGTGAACAAAGTCATGTTTGTTTCTCGAAATCGTGAAAATTGTCCTTAGCAAAAGGTTTGAATATTTCAATTCCTCGGAATATCTAAACATCTTAATATCTTTAACACACAATGTTAACCTGTTCATAGTCCTGAACATTAATATTTTCAAGTTAGCTATAGCAATCGAGATTGTTTTTTGTGTGTTTTCGAACTTGATCTTCTCAAATACCCTTCAAAGTACATGTTTATCGAAGGAAAGTCTTTAAACAACGTCCATGTCAGAGATGATAAAAAACCAACAGTTAAACGTCGAATAAATGGGAAATACTTATTGCCGTTAATGTCAGATGAACTAGACAGTATTACCTTATTAGCCTATGATTTAACTTCATCTATGACAGTGACACATTTATACATAATTATATGTCATATTTTCCTGACTTTCTTTGAGCATTTCTTGTAAATAATCAAGTTAGTGGTCCCTACTGGCTAATTGTAAGAGAAATATATCAGTATCTGTATATCCCATACGAAATTAGTTAATTTGAGATGTTCTTGCTAACTTTCCAGCTTCGTGACCCAAAGACATTAGTTTATCTAAACAGGACGCGATTTATGTGGGATTCAAACTCATGACTCTAAGCTTTCAATCGATTATTATCAACACTTAAGACCTTTCTCGTAAAAGGATATTTGCCTTGTTGTGTGACACGTTACGTTTATAAAAAATCTTCTACTTGCCCGCTTATTACACGATAACATATTTGCAAAATTTGATTATTTTGCTTAGATGAGTAAATAAAATCGAGTAACAATGGCTATTGCAGCTTAATATAGATATATATTGATTCATAACAAAATAAAAAATATTAAGTGTATATCTAAATCGCTTAAAGTTTACGAGAATGCATGAACAAAGTGTACATATATTAATTTATTTTCTTTATTTTTTTGACAAACAAAACTCGTTGAAAATGCATTTTTTTAAGTTCGAAAAATTTAAGTGTTGCTTACATTATATTTCTTTTGATATCAATTAATATAAGAAATAGTTTCAAATAAGAGAATAAGAAATTATACTAAAGGCCAATTATACGCCGGAATTGATTTCATTTTTGTTTCTCAAATTAAAGCTTCTTTATCTTAAATTGGTGTACTGTTTTAGTTTCAAAAACGTGCATCAATGGCCAATTACCCGAACCATTGCTTTTGCTGCGTTTTGGCTATCGGTACAATTAAAAAGAATATTTTATATCGAAGTCACAATACTGCTTTGTTTATATTTTTACTTTAATGGCAAAAAATTTCTTTAAACAGGCGACTTTCCTTAGGTGAACTGCATCTTAAACGCGCTGAAACTTTTTGTAAACGTTATAAAACTCATATTCATCCATTCTGAAGAAGGCAAAATGTAATCGTTACTGAGGCATAATGTGACTTATAGTCCTTAAGGACTTAATACATAATCATAACTGACGGGATAATATCAGTTTTAGAGTCAATGTCCGCCATCGCTACCGTGCTTTTGCATAAATAATGATTCCAATTAGTCTTGAAATAAAAGCAGAAAGAACAAATGTAATCAACTATTATAGATAAAGAGAAAGTGACATTTAGTTCCCATGGTATATTTGCAATGACATATACTGAAACAAACCAGCTGCAGTGATTTAAGTGATTTTGAATAAGTTGTTATACAGATATATACACGCGAAGTAACTGTGACATAAAACAAAATATTTTTTTACAAAACCGACCTTATTTCAAACTATAATTGTAAAATACAAAAAGAAAAAAAACAACATTTCCTTAATGTCAGAGAACTCTTGATGGCTTTTAATTCATCTTTCATTTAAATTGTGTCAACAATTCCTTTTTTTTCTTTACACTATGAGTAGAGACTGACTTTATTTAAGTTTTTATTAACTTTGGTACTGTGTCAGGATACTAAGTCTTATGTCTACAAAATCTCTCATTGTGGTATTAAAGTTTGTGGTTAACCATTCCGAGAATCAATTTCCGAATAAAACATTAAAAGTTAAAAAAAAATTTTCTCACAATTGCAGATTAGTTCCCTGAAATACTTTACCAACCTTATATGTAAAACTTATAAAATTAGTTCAATTGTACTCTGGTACTATCGAATGAGATATTTAAGCAAATTGATAGGTCATGTCTGTTCATAGCAACACATCAGGTTCAATTTTGTCAGCTCTATAGATTTATAAGATATATTTTAAAATTAAGACTTTAGTGATACAAAATCAAAATCAAAATCAATTTGTCTCTGGTCAAGTGAAAGACAAGCATTTCGAGTTTTTTGTTTATTTGATCCTTTATTTTATTTGGTAATCATCTTATCTGTAATATTCAGATCAGACTTTGACCAGCAAGGTTTATACATGTTTAATGCGTTCAATATTTTAAACAGTAATTGAAATAATCACAGAAATATAATTATAGAATAGTACTATTAAAATCTGTCCCTATTTATTTGTAAAAGTACAATCATTGTTTGTTAATATATATCTTCATCACATTTCATATAATATTGATAAAGGTAGTCAATATAAATAATATAAAACTGTTAATGACATTGTTCCGACCCAAACATTTGATCGTAAGGTAAATTATACCATACTAAATATTTGTCAAGTTTTCAAAAATACAACAGATAAATCTTAAAACTAATATACAGAAGCTTAAACTTTATATGACAAGTTTCCTTCGTACGTTGTTTCCCGTTTTATTTAGTTCCCATATGGTCCTTGTTGAAACAATTTTCGCAAAAGAAAAATTATAAAATATATACCCGTACAATATTAAAATCACTTTTTTCGCCATATATAGTGGTTGCATTTATTGAATTGTTTGTCTTCTTATCCCGGAAGACGATTAAATGTAACAAGACTCCGACTTTTATGCCATTTCTTAAGTCAACATGGGATTATATTTATACTGTTGCCATTACAAGATTGAAAATAATGCCAAACATATATCATTTTCAAAAGTGTTTCATACGAATAAAAGCCACACTATGCTTCAGAAATCTTTTTTAATTAATTCATTAGAAATGTTTTGAATAATGTTTCAATAATGAATTTAAAGCACGTTAAAATACTAAAGAATTTAGCATTGAACGTGCATTTATATGTGTCAAAGGTAGCAATGTGTAAACAAAACGGTCTTTTTACTTCCATACTAATACATTATATCCATACAATTAGCTGACAGAGCAAAAGCAACGGAATATATACATTTGTATGGAAAATAATTATATTTTTACACTGTAACAAGATACAAAAATTAAGTATTTGAGAAATAAAATTGATAGAATTTCTGAGGTATATCAAACCTTTAAGAAATTTATAGTTATATAATAAGTTAAAAATTTGTATCATAATTTCAAGTGCACGTTCTTTACAAAAAGGTATTTAGCTTGACAATAACATAATTTCAGAAGAATTATGATTTTTATAGAATAACTATTTTCCCAAAAAATGTTAGGGCCTTCATGCATGTTAAGTTCCTTTTATTTTTAGTAAATTCTGAATATCTAGAATTTAGAATCTAAGAATATAGACTTTTATTTAAGCGTAACATAAAGTCAATTTAAATAAGTCATAACCAGTTTGTTGGACGGAATATTTCTGACCATTCATTATTATTTATCGAATGTGAATTGTCAGTCAATTTTTGTCGCACTTTTACATAAATCTTTCTTTCCAATCACGCTGAAAAATGTAAAATGAACAAATATATCTAACAATATATTATAGAAAATATGTAAAATCATGAAGATTTCCCAAGGTTCATATACTATATTCCAAAGTTACCAGACGCTTTTCGTACATAGGCGCATTATTAAAACGCATAAACAAGAAAAACATGCAAATTATTTGAAAAGGTCATGCAAATTATTTGTTATGCATACCATTTTTATAAAAAACATAGTCTATTTGTTAAAATTTTTTTTGAACGAGGTGTTAAAAACAAAATTCAATTATGTAATATATTCAAATCATTATGTTTTAAGTTTGACCAGGGATGTAAAGCACGTTAACACTCAGGCAATATGATTTCAGTGCAATAAAGCCCTAAAACTTTACTGTATTTTGGAACAACCGTTAAAATACGAAGGAGAAATCCTTATATATTCGCCTTTGATACATCAATTGTTTAAGCATCTGTCCAATTTAACACATTTGATACATAAAATCTACATATTTATGATCTTTATCAACAGAAATGTATTTTTGTCTTTATACAACAGACAACACAGTTGGTATGATCTAACATTTATTTATAATAATAAAACAAATAAAGATATTACACAAAAAACAACAACAAAAAACAAACAAAACCCCAGAGACCAGGAAGTGTCAATGTCCGCACCAACGACTGATTAATCAATGGTTAAATTACCACTATTAATGAAAAGAGTAAACAGAACAAATTGAATCAGCTTTGGATGACATGGCAAATTACAAGATTTCCCATGACACATTTACAGTTTAGCCTTTGGAAATATTCAAACGGCGGTTCAGAAGAAAAGATTCTCTATATCTTTTATTTATTTTATATCTATTATTCATTCATATCTGTTATTTATTTGTTGCTCATTAATTTTATATTGTAATATCAATGTTTGTTAAACTGACAAATATATTTATGTAATTGTATTTTAGTAAAATGAATATTTAAGGTAGGCAAACTTAATTTGATTTTACTTTATTTAACACCATTACCTTTTTTCCCAAAATATACGTTGTCGGTGTTACTGCACTGAGTGAAAATAATAAACAACGGTTATTTTTACAGGTTGCCATTTTTGGTGTAAATATATTTTCATTTTTATTTTCAATTCTTTCTTTTAGAATATTAAAATACTACATGTAGTAAAGTATATCAAAGTTTGGTTTCTGATGAAGGAAAACAAAGAAAAGAAAATAACTAAATAATGTATGTTTAAAAAATGCAACATTTTTGCAATGTTAAGTTTTTACCTAATATATTACATCCATAAAAGGTGCGAAGTCGAGGAGTCGTTATTGCATTTTATGTTTTAATTACATAATATTTAGAGAATTATTTTAATCACATTTTGCCACTTTAACATTGCTGCCTTTTTTATTTCCTCTACAAAGTAACTGGTGGATCTAATCATACCTACATTTATACATATCTTATCTACATAAGGTAGCGTGTTCAATAAACAGATCAGTACCATCGCCAATCTGTATTATCTAATGGGTAATATAAAGACAGAAGTCATTATTTTCCGCAAAAAGGTATTATTTTATACACAAAATCTGATATGTCCCATGTAATGAAATAATTAATTTTGCCGGGGATGGTAACTAGCAATGTCTATGCCATCTATGTATAGGTTTAAATGATCCAAGCCTGTGTTATCTTTTAATTTTTAAGTGTTTTGCAAACTTTATTTTTAAGATGCTGTTTTGATTGGTCAGGTGCTTCGTAAATAATTTACTTATAGGTATTGAAGTAGTATATTAAAATGAAAGAGCAATAACAGGATTTTTTTGTGGTTAATTGTAAGTTTTGGAAATGTTTCACCACTTTAAATTATCAACTATTGTTGTTTTATGTTTACACATAAAAAAGGGAGATTGGGGGTGTGGGGGACAGGACAAAACAAACATAAGAGCACAATTGAAAAATAAAAACAAGTTATGTAGAGGCAGAGAGATAAAAAACATTCAGCATCTTGTTGTTTCATTAAATAATAAAATTTGTACACATTTTCTATCCGCAAGGCCTAAAGTGATATAAGAGAGCGATTCCGTGTCGATATGCTGAAAATCGTCTTATATTTGGTTACTTAACGCTCTGTGCCAAAAGTTGACAGCTGTCTTTCACAGATAAGAAAGGTTTTCCAAGAATCAGGAAAACATAATTGGACTATATTTTACTATTACGAGCCGTACAGCTAAGTTATGTTAAAATGATTGTAAGATTTCTCAGCAACATTATTAGAAACCAAAACTACACAATGTAGTGGATGATAATGAGCTTCATTTAAAATCAGAGAATTCTGTCTAGTGAAATTTTCCAGGTCTACATCATTTTATTTATATTAGCTGGTTTGGTGTTCTTTTGAGATTCCATTTTTCTCATCTTAATCAACATGACAAAATATTATCAGTGAAATATAACAAAAGACATAATTTTGTTGGTAACATACAAATTTATAAAGACATAATGTAGAAACAATGTACACAAAAAGCAAGCAAATGATAAAAACGATACATTACTGCAAGACGAAGATTTATTATACCTTCAAAGGCATCCAAGGTGGAATGATTTCATGTTTATTTGATTTGTTACTTATTTCATCCTTTGAACATTCTCACTTTAAGAAACATGCTTTTTGATATAGAACAATCATGCCACGAGCGATATATTAATACATTAAAAAGAAAGACATATGTGTGACAGTTCTTATTACGATACTTTATCAAATATATAGCAATAAAGCATTCTTTTATCTCACATAGATACGAATAAATGTTTGATTTTAAACCTTTTAATGATCAACAATATTTTAAATGTGTAAATTACAAAGTTTTCTTTCCTTTATGAAATCAAAGAGAACCTATTTATGTAGGTTTTACGTTAGAATAAAGGAAAACTGTTCTTTTAAATTAAAAACGAAACCGGCCTTAGTTCTATAGTACTGAGAATTATAAGAACAAGTGATAATGTTGGTGTTGTTAATTTTCACTCAGAATCACGACATATAGCCAAACTGAATTTACCAGAAGATAGCTCAGCCACGGTATCGTTCCTGGACAGGCTGTCAAGCTGTTTACCAGACTGAGTACAAGTTGCCTTCACTGTTGCAAGGTACTGATAACTTCAGTACATGCTAGAGCAGAGGTACAATACAAATGACAGCAGATAGGGTTTCACGATCAATCACAACGAAACGTAAATCAAACCTGGGTCGCCTGATTCACATTCCAACGCTTAACTAATTGAGCTAACCGGACGGCTTTAAGAACAAAAGATAAACACACACAATGCTTTATACATGTTTACTGGACCGTTTTTAGAGAGCAGAGAACTATCGATGTCGGACTTGGAATCAATTAATATAAAATAAAAAGTAGATCAAATATTAAACCTTAAGGAAAACCATAAGTGCTGCTGTTAAAAAATGTCGGTGTAGTCTGTTTATAAAAGACAGTTGTCAATGTCTATGACCCGAAAAAACCGGCTTACTCGAATACCAACTTAAAGCATGAACACTATGTTCAAGTTCAAACGGAAACAAATTGCTCTAGTAACTGAGAGGTTTTCACCAATATATCATAAACAAGTAGGATGACATATTTCAGCTCACCATTATTTGCATTTCTGCAGCTGCGCATATTTTGATTAGAACTGAAATCCTCCACGTTTGGCATCTTAATCCTTTAAGAATTACATTGTATTGTAATCGATGCCTTGGAACTAAAGCTTGAAATTAATACAGGAATTAATGAATTTTAGTCCTTCCAAGAATAATCTTAAGTTTCACAGAAAACAATCTAGAAATAACACCATGGTCTAATGTCATACATTTACATTGAAGACAATTTACATATTTTTCAATAACTTTGAACAGTTTTATATCGTTTTTCTAGAGTTTCTTCTAATAAGGTGCAAACACATTTTTTAAATTAATAAACATCTAATCACACTACAAAATAATTTTCATTTCCTGTTCAACTAATGTCAGATTAATCAAATGGAAAAGCAAAGGTGTTTTAGCAGGAACAATACAAAATATGATAAACAATATCAACAAGGAAAGGCGGCGTTCAATGAACGCTATAAAACAATTTGATTGATTGATTTTTTAGTTTAAATTTCAGATATGCTACAAAAAGACAGAAAAGTTTAGCCAAACCATTACTTCACATATGATATGAAAACAAGTTTCTTTCAGTCTTTACAAAATTTATTAGTGAGAGACAGTGAAGAGAAAAGTCAGCGAACGTTTGTATACATTCTTATCGAAATGAAATGTTTTTTTCCCTTAAAAATCTAAATTATACCACATTCAGTGAAGCTGAGTTTACATTTTGATTGTATTATTTAGGCTTGTCTTTTTTAAAAAATAAATAATAAAAACAATTCTTGAATGAAATTTTAAAATTGGATCGTAAAATTTAAGCAAATTGATTTAATTGAACTAACTGTCTTTAAGAAAGGTGATTTTATATAATAACTATATGTATGTTTACAAAGCACAGCTGATTTTTGCGGCTCAACGCTTAATTGTTTTGTGAGAATTTTACGTTATATTTTCACTTGCAAATTAGATGGTGAGTTTCTAAGCATTTAATTATTACTATATATTTTCATATTTTACTTTAAATAGCTTGGTTTTTAGAAAAAAAGTATGTAGCTCATATGGAGGCGTACCGCCTCGTTAAAAGGAATTTAAAGACCATTTTATTAATTACTTTACAGTGCATTAAATGCACACCACTTATCTTCACTTAACTTGTCAACGAAATAACATTTCCTCTGGAGATCTCCCGTGAATATAATAAGGTCAGGCTGTCATATTTTGGTAATCAACGTTTAGTCTTACACTAAAAGAAATGGGCAATTTATGTTATTCCCTATATTTAAGAATGATAATGTATCATTTGAGTATGCCTGTAATTAAGTTAAGAATATGTCATTTGAATTCATGAAAATGATTTTTATCCGTATCTAAGAGTACATGTATACCGGGTAAGGTTATATGGATTGATACAAAAATGTTATGCTTTTGTTTTTAAATAAAGATACATATGGGAAAAATCAAATCGTTGATAAAATGCAACAAAATACATTGTATTTATTTCTTAAAAACGATATTGTGGTACATTGTTAATTGTTACAATTATTTTTTTATTTAAGTACGTTCTTCTTTATGCTTGTATTGAATTTACTTAAATGGAATGTTCAAAACGTTTATTACTAATATTCATAAACCTGCTCAAACTGTTTTAATATTAAACCTGTATTTTTTAAGTCGAAAAGAAGAAAAAACATTCTGAAAATAAACTCATCGCTTTTCCCTAACATACTGCAAAATATCCTTCGAATATCTTCAAATATTGTGATGTTTTCATTTTCTCTGATAAACAAGATTTAAAGTCTGAAGCATGTTATAACAAAGAAAAGAAAGGATTTGTATGCATTAGACAGGTCAGTGACACGTTGATGCGTTTACGGATTATTGAATCATCATGAATAGTCGCCACATAATTCCAACAGGAAATTACATCCGCTAAAATCCTCTAAATTATGAACATTCAGCGACGTGATGAGGTTGTAGACTGTAATAAAATTTAAGCTTTTAAAGACTTTAATCAGAAATAGTCAACTAGTTTTTTGCAAATTAAAGCTTCAAGATCTAAAAAAAAGATTGTTATACAGTTCAACAAGTTTTCTTTTAAAGATATTATACATAGATCGAAAATGTTTATCTCTAAAATTGTACCCAAAATTTCGTGACAAAGAAAAATATTAAAGTACATGCAGCGCTCTAATAATGCTCTTTGTTCCACAAACGTTTTAAATGCACACTTTTTCCACAGAACGAATAAAATTGTCCTTCTTTAGAAAGGGCAAACATGATTTTAATAACGTTTTAAATAAACTTAACAGCATATTAGATGTTTTCAGCTGAAGGATGTAGAGCTGCATGTGAAATCATAGATCACAAAAGAAGAACCAAAATAAAAACAAATAGTATTTTGACTTCCATACAAAATACTTAATCACTGTAACTGTAATAATTGTCAATAAATGAGGGTTCAGGTTATTGGCCAATAAGTAACAACTAACTGTTCGGCAATTATAAGAGGACGCCAAAAGAATTCTTTTGAGAAAAAAAATTAAAATATTACTGGCCTTTAAGAAGAAGAAGACTGTGATAATCTGATTTTTTATCTCGTGTGTTGTTTACACGGAAGCATATATCGTTATAATCGCTAACTTCAACCGTTACATCTACATACGTATTAACTTTGATATAAGCAAAATCTGAGCAAAAATATGAATTAAATTATATTTGTGCTCTATATGATTGTGCTTAGAGTACATCAAGTAAGTTCAGAATATTTCGAGATTTACGTTGTGTAGAAATTAAATTAAACGTCAAGACATTACATTTTTAAATTAATTAGTACTAAATAAATAAAACAAATATGTTCACAATAATTTAAGATATTAAGAGCAATCAAATGATTAATGGGAAATCAAAAATGAGTTGAATATTACATTTTTCAAGTATAAGAAGTTTTTCATTTATCTATATCGAAAACATATAACATTAAGGTAATTCTATCAAAACATTTGTGCATTTTATCAATTTTAAAATAAATGATTGTTTCCATTTATTTTCTGTTTATTTGTCTTTGTTTTATTAATACTAACTTCATCAGTATCATTTATAATATATAAACACATCAATATCATAGCATATTCTGTTCATCAGAATGTAAAATAGGTCGTTATACACTATGTAATTGAATAGATATATCTATTTATTGGACGGTACCTGATTGATGTTTGAAAAATTTAGTTTAAAGCAAGTCCCTGACAAATATAAGTGCTTTGCACATATGAGTATGCCATATTGATTGTTGAAAAAATATATATTTAATTCCAATACAGTTTTTTTAATCAACAAAACGTCAACACATACAATGTAAGATAAAACAAATGGTTCTAGAGTAAAGAAACAGAGGACATCATTTCCTTTTTAAATTACTAGTTTAAGTATAGTCAGTATATTTTTCATCACCTGAAAAAGTCCAAAGTAGTCTTAAATAACAGAAAGTTGTTAAGTCAAGTGACATGATTCAGTGATTCATGTTATCTATCTGGCTTTTCACAATACTAGGTAGTCTAAGTATAAACTGTAGAACATAATATTTTCCAATTTGATTTATAACATGTTTCGGAGTAAGAGTTTCACAGAGGACAAATGACGAAAAGATGTAAGAATTAGTCTGTAGATTGGCGAGTATTACATTGGTCTTTTACCAAGCTCTGTCCTCTTTTCCTGTTTTGACGTAAATAGCTTTACATATAAATTTCCCAGCAGATTGTCGTTGAATACAAATGTTGATTGCTCCTTTTAATAGTTGTGGAAAACAAGTGTTTTGACAGAATGCCTTAATGAGGTCACAACTGTTTTTTTTTATATAAAAGTACATCGGTGTAATATACTCAATGTTTATGAATTGCAACCAGTTTTATAGGAAACCTTTCATGCAAGACAACATCAGAAGCTTATATGAAAAGGTAAATACTGTATAATCAACTAGACAATATGTGGGTTTATTAGATTAAGATGAATATCATATGACATGTATGATAGGTTCGCAAAGGTATTGCCAGCAAGCGGTGTTACTCCATTTAAGGTGTAACGAAAAAAAAAGAAAGAGTTTATTATCTTGCGGCAAAAACTGACCAAGAAGATAATTCTCCCTTATATTTTCACACCATTCCATATCTTCAATTATATTTTAAAAATTTTTATGTGTAGATTTGAAAAGGTGCTGCTCTTAAATTAAAGAAAGAAATGTGCTAAACAGTATTCAAATTAAAGACATGTTAATACAAATACATAAGTCAGGAGAATATCGCACCAATAACAAAACTTGAAACTTAAATTCGATAATAGTGACTGTACGTATGTAATTAAAGAAGAGAACGAATGTGTCTCAGTGAATGAATTTGAATTTCATATCTCATTTGCATCAAGTCAAACAGATTAAATTGAACAAAGAAAAAGTAAAACATTCGAGACGTTTTACACGTGTGTTTCAAAGTAACGTAAAAAATGTACATATTTATATGCAAACGTAAAGGGGAGGCATTCTTGTCCTTATAGCTTCCCATAAGATAAAGATGGTATATCATTCTTACAAATAATAAGGTCGAAGACTTTCAAAAGAGTATTTAAATTTTGTTTTCACACGCTAACACACGCGGTTTTCTCAGCAACAAACCATCCCTTCATTGTGTTCATTAAAAAGATATTGACAAGCATTTTAAAGTTAAGTATATTTCGGAAAAAATTATCATTCTCTATGAAAAATGAAAACAACAAAACAACAACATCAACAACAGAAGATGCAATCGGCTTAAACACAGATATTGACCACAGTCATTACAATAATCACTATGAAAACAATAATAATAAATAAAGAAATAATATTAAACGAGTGCGATAAATAACATACACGTTTCATTTTAACAAATGATAAAAATATTAGTTGAACTTGGATATAAACACACTTTGTCGTTTCTTGAACTGGAAATATAAACGTATTTCGTAAATATTGAAATTACTTTCAAAAGAGCTTCTGGAAATTAAACAGAGTGAACAATAAATCAATATATGACTTATGAATTCAATTTGAAATTGTTTTGGTAACAGCTTTTAAATTGTGTTTAACGCTTTTGATCTATCTGTGTATTTTATGTTACTGAATTGTCCTAGAAACTGACATAATTTATATCTGTAAAAGAATAACTTCACATTCTGAACATATAATTATCACAATAAAATAAAAAAGTAGATTCGGAAAACTTAAAGGGGACACACAAAAGATAAAGTTGAAAATGTTTCCAGATACCATTCGGCTGAGTTTGTTTATGAACATAAGTTTTAAATGTATATGGCCCGCAACACCAGCTTAAACAAATGCCTATTTAAAGCATGAACACAATTTAAAGCTGAAACAAAATTGCTCTAGAATCTGAAAGTAATATAACTTTGTACCAGGTTTGTCCGTTTACCAAAATATCATATAAAAGTAGGAGGACATATTTCAGCTCACTTTTATTTTCGTTCATCAGTTGCACATATTCTCATTAGAACTTAAATCTTGCACGTTTTTAATCTTAATGCTTTAAGGAATACATTGAATTGTAATCGATGCCTTAGAAACTAAAGCTTGAACTTAATACAGGATTTAATGAATTTCAGTCCTTCCAAGAATAATCTTAGGTTTCACACAGAAAACAATCTAGAAAAAACGCCATGGTTTTTGTCATACATTTATATTGGAGACAATTTACATATTTTTCAATTACTTTGAACAGTATTAAATCATATTTCTAGATTTATCTCTAATTAGGTGAAAAACAATTTTTAAGATAACAAATATCTAATCATATGATACATTAATTGTGAATTCCTGTCCAACTAACGTTCGATGTCGGATAAATCAAAATTAATGTGAATGCAAACATGTTTCAAGATAACAAAAATACAGAACGCCATCAAAGTTAACAGCAATTTGCATGATTGATATTTCAGGTTTAATTTTAGAGACTCTGCAAAAAAGGCAGAACCTAACCTCATAAAGTATATAACATAAAATTAAAAAGATAATTTAGACAATACAAAATTTATTCCTGCGTTTTAAAAAAGAGAGTGAAGAGAAAAGTCAGCGATATTTTGTATACATTCTTATCTAAATGAAATTGATTTTTTCTAAAATATCTTAAATTTACCTCATTCAGGACAACTGATTCTACATTTTGATTGCAATATTAGGCTTTTTTAAATAGATAATAATAACAAATTATTGTATGTAATTTTCGTTAAATTTAAGAACATTGTTTCAGTTGACACACTTGTCTTTTAGAAAATTGGTTTTATTTAAAAACTAAATATATATTTAAAAAAAAAGGGGGCCCATCTGAAATGTTTAAGATAAAAATTTTTTTTTTATTAAAATTTAAATTTAAAGAATACCCGGTAAATATTTTTATATATTTTTATTTTTTTACTTATAAGATTTTGTTTACAAAAAATGTGTCTCTCAAAGGGAATTTTTGCGACCTATTTTGTAATTTTTTTAATTTAAAAAAATTTTGTCAAGGAAATGCTTTTCCCTCTGTGATCTCCCCTGAAATGAGAAGTCAGGCTGCTATTTTAAAAACAAAAATTAATTCTTAAAAAAAAAATAAATGGGCACTTTATGTTATTTCTTATATCTAAGATGTGACTATGAATTATTTTGGTATGTTTGTAATAAGGTTATGTATATTTCATGTCAAGTCATGACAATGATTTTCATTCGTTTTCAAGAGTACATTTATCAGAGGTTAGGTTGACAATGTTTTATACATAGAAAAATGTAATGCTTTAGTTTTGAAACATTAGTTTATTAAATTAAGAATGATATAAACGTAAAAGAAGAAGAGTAATGATATAAAAGTAAAATAACAAGAAAAGAAAAAAGAATAAGAACAAGAAGAAGAAGAAGAACCCCCAAAAAAGTATAAAGGCATATCGTTGATACAATGCTTAAATGTTATTCAATTACTTATATATATCTTTTAAAATAATATTGAACTAACTGTCGAAACTTATCAAGACTGATATAAAAGTTGTTTTTTTCAAAAGTCTAGCTTATACTTTTATTACAGTTTTTATATCAACATCTCACAAGTTTATTGATGAAACTTTAAAGCATGTTACTTCAAGTTAAAAAAAACAAATAAAAGAAAGCAGTCTGAAAATGTACCACTTGCTTTTCCAAAACCTACAATGTTTGCTTATATCTTTTGAATATTTTCAAATGATTGTTTTCAAATTTCCTGATGAACGAGGTTTAAAGTCTGAAGCCTGCTATGGCAAATAAAAGAAAATATTGTTATCTGTCGAAGTGTATGCATTATACAGGTCAGTGATACCTCGATGCGTTAACGAGAATTTGCATAATCATGAATTGTCGCCACATAATTCCAACAGGAAATTACATCCGCTAAAATCCTCTAAATTATGAACATTCAGCGACGGGATGAGGTCGTATACTGTAAAAATTTAAGCTTTAAAATGCTAAAATCAGAAGTTGTCAATTAGTAAATTACAAATTAATGCACTCAAGATCTAACAAATGATTATGAAATAGTTCATCAAGTTTTATTTTAAAGGTATTATATTAAGATCGTAAATTTTAATCTCTGAAATTGTAGCCGAAATTACGTGACAGAGAAAATATTAGTGTACATTCAGCGCTCTAATAATGTTTCTTTGATCAACAAACGTTTTAAATACACATTATTCCAAAGAAACGAATAAAAATGTATTTTCTTTAGAAATGGCAAACATTAGTTTCATAACGTTTAAATAAGAATTAACAGCATATTAATGCTTTTTAGCTGAAGGATGTAGAGCTGCATGTGAAATAATATATCATAAAAAGTACCAAAATGTAAACAAAATAGTATTTTGACTTCCATACAAAATACATAATCACTTTAACTGTAGTAATTGCCAAAAAGCAGCAGAAACAAATGATAGTTCAGGTTATTTGCCAATGATTAATAACTAACTGTTTTGCAACTATTACAGGACACAAAAAACCCCCAAATCTTTTCCTCTACAAGGAAGCATATATAAGAGTTTTAACCGCATACTCACTAACTGGTACCGTTACATATTTTTATTATTTTAAATATCAAAGATCTGATTAAAATGGACCTAAAACATCCTGAAGACATAACACTCGTTTATTGCAAACGAACATTGAAATAATGAAATAATTTGTAATTAAATATTTTGATGACAATTTAATATGCCTAAGTTGTTAGCCTAGGACAATTCCATGAAAATATAATTTAGACATTTAAATTTCAAGTTTGTTCGTTTTCTGAGGAAACTGATTCAAATGTTGTTTCTAAGGAAAACCTATATCACTATGCAGTCTGTGGAACTTAATTGAAAACCCTGAAATATGAATTCCTTGAAAAATGGCATAACATTTTTGTGATCTATAAGATTGCGTTTAAGAGTACATTGAGTAAGTCCAATTTACAACATATTCCGAGAATAATGTTGTGTAGAAATTAAGTTAAAAGTCAAAGCATTATATTTTTTAAAGGATTTAAACTAAATAATAGCCATGATATTATGGTCACAACAAAACCTGTCCAAACAAAGTTGAAACTATTAAGAGCAATCAAATTATAAAAGGGAGATAAAAAAGTTAAACATTACATTTTAAGTATAAAATTAATTGTAAGCTTTTCATTTATCAACACCGAAACCATGAAACAATTAGGTAATTCTATTAGCACATTCGTGCATTTTCTCAATCGAAAGAAATTATTATTTTCATCTGTATTCTGTCTATTTTTGTTTGTTTCATTAATACTATTTTCATCAGTATCATTTATAATATACATGTATTAACAAATCAATATCATATAAAATTCTGTTCTTTCATGTAAAATAGTTCGTTAAAGACTATGTAATTGAATGGATATATTCATTAATTTAACGGTACCTGATAAATTTTGAAAACTTAACAAATTTGTATTTTCAAAGCAAGACCCTGACAATTATAGTTGTTTTGCACATTTGAGTATGTCATATTGACTGTAGAAAAACAAAATTGATATTTTACTTTAATATAGCATGGAGGTAAATATATATATATATGTCTGTGAATATGTTTTTTTTTAATTCACAATGCATGAGCACATACAAAACAAGTAAGATAAAACATATTTGTCCAACGGTTAAAAATTAGAGAAAAACATTTCTTATTAATTTAGTTGTGGTACAATATTTTTCATCACCTGAAAAGCCCAAATTAGTTTTAAATAATATAAAGTTGGTAAATCCAGTGAATGGAATCATGTTATCTATCCGGCTTCTCACAATACTAGGTAATCTAAGTATAAAATGTAGAGCATAATACTTTCTAATTCAATTTATATCATATTTCGTTGTAAGAACTTTAAAGAGAACTAATGAAAAAGCGATGAAAGAATACGTCTATAAATTGCTATCGATTAAAATTGGTCGGTTGCCAAGCACTGCCCTCTTTTCCTGTTTTGACGTTAATTGCTTTACATATAAATTTCCCAGCAAGTTGTCGTTGAACAAAAATTTTTATTGCTCTTTTTATAGTAGTGGACAAAACGTGTTTTGACGGAATGCCTTAATGAGGTCACAACTGAAACAGATATAAAAGAACGTCGATGTTATATAATAAATGTGTATAAATTTGCTACCACTTTTTAAAGGAAACCTTTGCAAGCAAGTCAACATCAACAGTTTATTAAGAAAGGTTAATACTGTAAAATCAACTAGTATGTAGGTTTATTACATAAAGTAGAATCAGAAGGTGTCAAAAAAATATCGTCAGCAAGCGGTATGTGCTGACTCATAAACATTTAATGTGTGACGATAAAAAAGAGTTTATTATATTTCGGCCTTCTGTTACCTTGTAGTATTTTCTTTCGGTATATTAAAAGAAGATATGAATTTATTCTGCCCTGTAAACAAAACTGACCAAGAAGATAATTTTCCATTATATATTCACACATTTCCATATGTTCAATTATATTTTAAATTGTTTTATGTGTTTTAAAAAAAGTCCTGCTCTTAAAATACAAGAAAGAAATGCGCTTAACAGTATTCAAATTAAAGACATGTTCATGCAAATACCTAAGTCAGGAGAACATCGCATCAATAACTGAACCTGAATTTGAAACTAGATAATACATGTAATAGTGACTGTGTTTAATCAAAGAAGATAATGC
The DNA here is from genome assembly GCF_026571515.1 of Ruditapes philippinarum. Taxonomy (NCBI): domain Eukaryota; kingdom Metazoa; phylum Mollusca; class Bivalvia; order Venerida; family Veneridae; genus Ruditapes; species Ruditapes philippinarum. The sequence continues at coordinate 154,259 of NW_026865684.1, forward strand.
ACGTGTCACAGTGGATGAAGTTGAAATTTAGATCTCATTTGAATCATGTAGGACAGATTGCACTTACGAAAGAGAGAGTAAAACATGTGAGACGTTTTTAAATTTGTGCTTCAAAGTAACTTTGTAAAAAGTTTGACATATTTATATACAAACGGAAAGGAAAGACAATCTTGTTCTTTTACCTTCATGTAATACATATGGTAAAATATTTCTAGAAAATAGTAAGGTCGAAATATTTCATAAGTCTTAGAGCATTGAAATATTATGTCCCGATTATTTCGATTATTTCCAAAACACGCTTACACTTTTCTTCCTCAATTAAATATTTTTATTGCGTAAAATGAAATCATATGACACGGATTTTTAAGTTAGAATTATCATTCTCAACAATGAATAAAAAAAAAACAACAACAACAACAAAATAAAATGCAATCTGCTCCAATTAGAAATTAGGCAAGGTCATTGCTAATACTTACTGTGAGAACAATAATGAATAATAAAAAATGAAATAATAATAAATAATTGCGATAACTAACATACAAGTTTCGATTTCACAAGTGATTAATATATTAGTTGAACTTGGATAAAAAGGCATTTATTCGTTTCTTGAACTTAAAATATGAACATGTATCGCAAATAATGCAATAACTTTCAAAAGTGCTTCTGAAAATAAATCTGGAAAATAAATCAAAATACGACTTGATGATTTTAACGACTTTCATATATTTGTGTTTCCTATGTAACAGTTAGTTATTGTACTAGAAAATGAAATCCTATTTATCTGTAAAAGAATAACTGCCAATTCTGAACATACATATCATCAAATCAAAACATTAAAGCCGAGAGTTCCGACAGTGAATAGAATTCATTTTCAAATTGAATTTAATAGGTTACTTTGTAAAACGCAATGATTTCAAACGCGACACAGAATTTATTTGATTCATTAAAATGCCGCTCCTTAGCAAAAGAAATTTACTTGTACTTAAGCATTTTCATTTTGTTTGATAATACACTTTTCTAAATATGAAATTTAAATTGAAGACTTTTCTATGAATATGAAGATAAATAAAAGATATTTTATAATACAAGTTGGCTACTTGCATTTGATTTTTCTGTAATATACGAAACGCATTTTATAGTTTAATTAGACAAAAAATGGTGTTTTGTTGACTGAACAAAAATTGTAAAATACATACAAGTCATATTATGTATTCGATCATCATCATATCAATAATATATTAAAAATTATATAATCTTATAAGATATACCCTGCGGCGAACATTTACACAAGGCTTATACATACATATTAATCTTGAGATCTCATCTGACTTGAAAAAATCAAATAAACTCTGTAAAATTATTAAATCATGCAATTCAATAAGCTTTTATGAAGTTGGTAGTCTTCTCTTCAGTCTTATTAAATGAATAAAAATACATCATAAACTATAGTTTAGGTTATTGAACCTTTATATCCTGGCTTTCACCTACGCGTTTCTGTTCCTCTCCTAAAATGGTATTTAGATAACATATTCTAAGAAGTTGTTTGAAAGGTTTTGTTAATCTAGTATTAAGACCGTCCGGGGCTGTTTTTGTTTATTACTATTCGGGTGAGTCATTTTGTGTTTGCAAACGTGGTGTACAACAAAATTACATGAAAATTGCAGACTCGGTTTGTTTGAGTCTGTACATGAGGCATAATGAAACAGTGCAACACCCCTTAAGCCCCCGAGCCTCGGCTTGAGCGGTACTCAATTCTTAACACTTAACAGTGCTGGCATCAATGATCCCGAAGGACAGAAAAATATAAAAACTGAAGTGAAGTACGGGCAATCTTTACAGCTGCCACATGGCACTTGACAACTGGTGTTGTAAAGTATAAAAATCTGCAAACAAAGTGATCCCTAAAAAAAAAAGAAACACGTTCACACAAAGAGATTTATATTCAATAAAGGCATAAAACTTTATTTTGGAAAAAAATGTTAAAATACGAAGGAGCAATGCTAATGACTTACATATTGTATACGCTTTCAATACATCTATTTTTAAGCATCCTTCCGATTAAACACATTTGAGACATAAATTCTACGTTTTTATCTTCTATATCAACAGAAATGTATTGTTTGAATTATAAGGCCAGACAGAAAGCACATTTGGTATCATCGCACATTTCTTTATTATAATTAAATAGAAAACAAAACAACAACAAAACAAAACAAAAAAACAGAAACCTGGAAGTATCAAAGTGCGCCACATCGATTGAACTTATTAATCAATGGTAAAGTTATCACCATTAATGAAAAAAATCGACATAAGAAATGAAATCAGCTTTGGATGACATGGCAAATTACAAAATTTCCCTTGATACATTTACAGTTTAACCTTAAGATATATTCAAACGGCGTTTCAGAAGAAAAGATTCTTTATATCTTTTATTAATTTATATCAATTCCATTATTCATTATATCAATTATTCATTTTTATCATTAATATAATAATGTAATATCAATGTTTGTTGAACTGACAAATATATTTAAGATGAGCGTTTCTTTGCTTATTGTAATTATTGGAATGTTTATACCATTTATATTATACATCAGAATATATTGCTGCTTTATGAGTATACCATAAATTGGGAAACAAGAGTATAATCGAAATATCAAAACTAGTTTATATGTAGATGCAGATAGATAAAATCAACCATCTTTATGATTAATTAAAAAATAAAATTTGCACACCTTTTTTTCAATCTGCAAAGGCTTTAGTAATTTAAGAAAAGGTTTCCGCGATGACATGCTGAAAATCGTCTTATAAGTGGTTACTTAAGGCTTAGTGCCAGAAGTTGACAGCTGTCTATTGCAGGTAAGAAAGGATTTCCAAGAATCAGTAAAGCATAATTGGACCATATTTCACCATTACGAGTTGTACAGCAAAGTTAACAGAAACCAAAACAATATAATGTATGATTATCAACAGAAATCATAGAAAGTCCAAAACACCAACAAAAAAAAAAACAAAAAAACATGTGGTGACACGTTTGTGTTCCTTAATGTTTTACTCCTGTACAATTAATCCTGTAATTATCTGCCCTTCCCCTTGCTTTGTTCCAATTTTGCTCTCACTCTAGTTCTGCTACCCCTTTTCTCTTGCTAAGTATTTGTTGTACACAACATCTTTTATACTATTTATGTAATCTTACTTCGATTAAAAATCTGTTTATAAAGATATAGTATAAAAATAATATTCACAAAAGCGATTTATTGTTTTAAAACGAAACTACTTTATTCATTATACCTTCAAAGGAATGAAAATGTAAAATAATTGCATGTTAATTCGATATGTAACTTATTCATCTTTCTTAAGAGAAGAGTTTTATGATATAGAACAATAATGCTATGAGCGATATATCAATACATTAAAGGAAAAGACTAATATGTGACAGTTTTTCCGATAGTAAATCACATACGTATATAGCAATCAAACACATCAAAAAAGATTTTACCTCATAAACATACGGGAAAAATGTTTTAAATTGATAAACGTTTTAATGATCAACAATAATTCAAATGCATGAATTATATATTTTTTTCTCCTTTTATGAAACCAGCGAGAAAAAGTGGTTTATACTATGGATAACGGCAGTTAGCCACACTGAATTTACCAGAAGACAGTTCAGCCAACCGCATCGTTCTCGATCAGGCTGTCAAGCAGTTAACCAGTACTAGCTGTCTTCACTTTTGCAAAGAACAGATAACCTTTTTACATGCCATCACTGCGCTCTGGTCGCTTTTAGAACCAGAGATAAACACAAAGCGTACATGTAGCATATGCACACGAGCAATTTCAGAGAGCTGAAAACTATCGATGTCGGACCAGGAATCAATTACAATAAAATAAAAAAGCAGATCAGGAAAACTTTAAGGGGACCCCAAAGAAGATAAAGTTTAAAATGTTGCAGATTCCATTCGGCTGAGTTTTTTATGAACATTAGTTGTGAATGTCCATAGCCCGCAGCACCAGCTTAAACAAATGTCGACTTAAAATTTGAACACAATTTAAAGCTGCAACAAAATTGCTCTAGAAAATGAAAGTTAAATAATAACTTTGTACAAGGTTTGTCCTTTTACCAAACTATCATATAAAAGTAGGAGGACATATTTCAGCTCACTTTTATTTTTGTTCATCAGCTGCACATATTCTCATTAGAGCTTAAATCCTGCACGTTTTTTTTTATCTTAATGCCTTAAGGAATACATTGAATTGTAGTTGATGCTTTGGAAACTAAACCTCGAACTTAATACAGGATTTAATGAATTACAGTCCTTCCAAGAATAATCTTGGGTTTCACAGAACAAAATCTAGAAATAACACCATGGTTTAATATCATACATTTACATATAACATATTTTTCAATTTCTGGAAACAGTTTTATATCATATTTCTAGAAACTCTTCTAATCAGGTGCAAACACATTTTTTAAATTAATTATCATCTTATCACATGATAAATTAACTTTCATTTCCTGTTCAACTAACGTTCGATGTCGGATAAATCAAATATGAATGCAAACATGTTTCAAGATGAAAAAATACAGAACGCCATCAAAGATTACAGCAATTTGCATGATTGATATTTCAGGTTTCATTATAGATACTCTACAAAGAAGACAGAACCTTATTCATATAGTATATTACATAAAAAAGATAATTGAGATTATACAAAATTTATCCCTGCATTTTAAAAAAGAAACTGAAGAGAAAAGTCAGCGATCTTTTGTATACATTCTTATCTAAATGAAATTGATTTTTTCAAAAATATCTTAAATTAACCTCAACATTTTGAGTGCATTATTAGGCTTTCTGTTTTTTAATGAATAATTAAAATGAAAAATTCTTGTATGTAATTCTCATAACATTTAAGGACATTGTTTCAGTTGACACAATTATCTAGTAAAGTGGTTTCATATAAAAACTAAATATATGTTTACAAAGAAGGAATGAGTTTGCGGTGCCACGCTGAAATGATAAGAGAGAATTTAACATTTTATTTTTATTAATTCATTGCGTATTAGACGGTGAGTTTCTTTGCAGTAAATAATTCATATATATTTCTATATTTTACTTTTCATAGTTTGTTTTTTTTTTAAATTTATGTGTCTCATCTTGAGGAATTTTGCGACCTATTTTTGTAATTACTTTACAGTGTCATTAATGAACACCACTTATCTTGTCAACGGAAATAGCGTTTCCTCTGTATATCTCCCCTAAATATAAGAAGGTCAGGCTGTCATATTGATAATCAACATTAAGTCTTACACAAAAATAAATGGGCACTTTATGTTATTTCTTACATCCAGATGTAACTTTGAATTATTTTGGATTTTTTTGTAATGAGATTACGTGTATTTCATGTCAAGTCATGACAATGATTTTAATTCGTATTCAAGAGTACATCTATCAGAGGTTTGGTTGTTTGATGCATAGAAAAATGTAATGCTTTTGTTTTGAAATAAGTTTATTAAATTATTGAAAATGTTGCATTCTTTTTTATTTGATTGACCAGTTAATAGTTAATTAGTATTTGTCATTTCATATTTCGACTTTATTTATATTTTGAAACACATTAATTGTATATATGTGCGCCGTTTACCAAATGAACCTTACCAAATGTAATGCACTGAATGACAAGTCATTTTTGTAAATAACCATTAATCGAATGGGCGTGTATTTATATGTCTAGCTGTTGGTTCCATTTGAATATTTATTTTGTCTATACGCACCATGGGAAATCTTCTATTTGACCTTTTTCAACAGATATAATCAAATTATTTCAGTAATATTGTCATATTGTGGTTTCGAAACGGGTTATATGCAGACAAAATGGCTGACGTTGACCATTTGTATTATCTAATGAACACTGTGTAAATTAGTCCAATTTAGCCAGACCAATAAGTAATTGATGGCGAATATGAGAAGACAGCAAGTAGGTAAAGTATACTCAAAGAAGATATGTGTGTATGTAAGTCATTTTTACTGATATCAGTTACTTACCTTTTTTCAAAGCAATTGACCTCTGTGATACCTTTTTGTTTTTGAAAATAGAAACAAACAAAAAAGACACGAATAACTTATAAAATTGACACGAAATCTTTCAGATATCAGATTCCAATAACTCCACAGAAAAAGGATAAAAAGTACAGAAACATTTATATAGTACCTTAAGTTTTAGGTAGTTATTCAAATGTAATGTCAATAAAATGGAATAAGTAATATGATTTTTCTCTCAATCTGTGCCAACAGTTAGACAATGGCTCTTTTGATGTAATATATCCCGAAGAGTAAACTTACATGCTAATTAAGGCTGGTTTGACAGAGTGAAAACAATTGCCCACTTAATCTGAAAGTTCAAACACCTTTATTTCGATACAGAGATATTAAATGTCGTCATGACAAGGCTCTGTCTAAACATTAACACGAGGTTATACTACATATCAAGACAGGTTGAGGCAAACTTTTTTTAAAATAAGGCCATATGTTGATATGTATACTGTTATCAAATAGGTTTCGTGATGTTCTTCAACGTTAATTAATAGGCTTTTGATTTTTCTTAAAAGTTTATTGCAATATTGTTTGACCATCATTAGTTTAATTCTATACACAATTTATTTATTGACGAATAAATTTAAATAGTAAATTATAAAGTAAATTACATTAAGGAAAAGTGTTGCTTTCCAATTCAATATTTGTTAAAAAAACTTTTACTTTGACGAAGTTCTTCATTATGATTTGCAAACCGACAGGATAAAAAACCTACAAACTGCAATCAGAGTTCATCTAGGTATGCAGTTGTAAATTTATAATAAATTACATAGAATAACAACCCCAGTTTGAATATTAATATATTTTACAGATAGAATATTTCAATAATATGCTATGTACTTTGTTTCATATTTTTTATTTTGGTTAATTTTTAACGCTTATTATGAATTTAAAAGAAAGATAATTATCCTTAATTTTCCATTAATTTGAAAAATATATTAATACATGTGTATATCATTCAAATATCCTAAAACATTTTTAAAAAAAGAATGGTATAAGAATATCTACTTTATGGAATGTACTGAAAGACACCTCAAAATACACGATTAATTTGATTGACATTTCAAGTTCTAAATGTCATCACTTGAAGTCTCATATTTTCTCTGACGGAATTTCTGCCAGTATAATCCCTTCATCTGAAGTGTTTAAAAATGCAAATTGAATATTGTTTCAAATAATTTTTTTTTTAATTGAAACGCCATAAGGATGCTTTTAACCAATTATTTGGAGTTTCTCGGGCATTATTGCTTTATTAATAGCTGTGACGTGTATTACACTGAACTTATTGCATGAATATGCGATCACCATGATTTTATCTTGAATGCAGATTGAAACAAATACAATACTTCTTTTGGCGCTAATAAATCTTTCTTTCCAAACACCATGTAAAAATGTAAAATACAAATGCATTAAGCAATAGAAAAATAAAAAACATATTAAGTCATGCAGATTTCCCAAGGTATATATACTTTACATAAATATTCAGTCAGAACCAGACGCTGTGCTAATAGGTAAATGAGGCGCAAAAACAAGAAAATCTCATGCAAATAATTTGGATTTATAAAAAGTACATTTCTTCCCTGGAGCTATCCATCCATATAAACGGGTTGTGAGGTTGACACTGGACATATTACACGTTAACACCTACAGCTCAAGCCGATGCTAGGGGCGTAAGGGATGTTGCACTTTTTATTATCCCACATGTAAGACTTAATCAAACCGAATCTGCAGTTTTCATGTTATTTCGCTCTGATTAATGCTCCCAATAATTGTTCTTCCAATAAAGGAAAAACAAACATAATTAAGACCTAACCTCCACTCATTTGTTTTCAATGTCGGTAGAAAATATTGTTAACCTTTTAAAACAACAGATATCACCATAGTCGACCGTTTAATGATAACACAAGACATTTTAATGATAATAAATGTGTTTAGAGTGTCAGTGCCCGCTACATTGATTGTACTTATCATCAATGTTCAAATTACCATCACTAATGAAAAAAGTGGAAAGAACAAACGAAATCACCCTTTGGTGACATTGCAAATTACAAGATTTCCCATGACACCTTCTCAATTGAGCCTCTGGACATGTTATAAACGGGCGAAAAACGGACAAAAAATACTTTTAATACTTACTTACGTTACACCATGTTTGCTTTTCCTTACTTATATGTATATTTGATTTAATTGCAGTAATTAAATGTTAAAAGGAGTAAAATTCAATAAACGTTATCAAATATTTATACATATGAATAGCAAGAAGCAACTAACACGGTTAGGCATAATAGCATATTTATATCTCTAAATGAAATGTTCATGTAATTATGATGATTGTAAAGAAAGCATACTAAAGGTTTGGGACTGCGTTCTGTGTACGTCCCTTTGCCAATTGGTCTTTGTTCTCATTTTTTGACATGGATAAATCTTTAAATTAGTATGATTTTGCCTATTTTCAGCGGAAACTTCGAGGCGTTTGCAACTTTCCAGTTATGTATCTTGGTTTACACTTCCTTGTTTATATGTGAACGCATATGTTTACTTTATTTAATTTCAAAACTTTATAACAATATAACATACATTTTCTTTACAACGTGTCTTTGTTCTCTTTTAGTTTAAATGTTACCAGAATTGTTATATTCTCAACATTTTAAATGATATCATTTTTGAATACAAATAAATGTGAGAAAACATATAAGAACGCACAAAACAAACAAAAATTGAAAATGTTGCACGCTGCTCTCATTGCACCAGTTCATAAAAGCTACCGTCCACGCCCCCATCCCTTCCCTCTCGGAGTCTGTAACATTCTCAATTTTGCATTTCTTTAGGGATTATATTTCTCTCTATTCTGTCTATGGACAAGCAGTGATAATTTTTGCACGCCTCTCCAGCACCGGCTCAAGCGGAACAAGACTTTTTACATAAACATCAATGTTCAGCAAAATATCATGAAAAGAAGGAACAAGTATTTCCACTCAGATTGATTTGCTTCCGGCAGTTTTGCATATATTTCCTAGAATTTAAATTCTCCACTGTTAGCTTCTGAATATTTTAAGCAATACATTGTATTGCAATCGATGTGTTGGAAAAGAATCATGCAAATTATACAGAATGTAACGACTTCCCCTCCTTCGGAGAAAAATCTTAGGTTTTACAGAAAAAAAAATATAATTTACATCAAGATGAAATGCTATACATTTACTTTTGAGACAATTTAACAACATTATTCAGCTTAACACCATAAGTCTTGAGTTTTTCTTTCCAGGTAATGGTACAAATTCAGAATAATTAAATGAACCTTTTGATATTTAGTACAAACATGAGATATGTGGAGGGCTAAAATAGGCGATAATCATAGAAGATGTCACTTAACGTTACCATACAAGTTCGTTCAGTTTGAAAAGTTGTCTACGATTTTCCATAAACTTTCTCTTGTTAAGTATAAAATTGAGAACAACGATCAACAAGGTAAGACACCGTTCACAGAAGGCAACCTTCTTATGAACGCAGTTCCCTGTTCCCCATTATCTGAGTTAATTTCAGCCATAAAACGTTCTTCAACATTGCTTTAATAATTCCATCAGGAAGTATTGTCTCTCCTCATTAACGCTTTAGCGACAATGAACTGTAACTTATTTGCATAAGAACGCATTCTGTACTTTCAATAAAGCTGGTTTCTTTACTGACAACAACTGTAAAATGTGATTGTGCTTATCTTTATGAAAATATATTTATTTATTTACATAAACACTAATTCAGACAGAGTAATTTGCATTTGATTGTATTATATTATATATTGTAAAATATTTGTGTTTAAACGTCGAAAATAATAGACATATTTATTGCCATTATTATCAAATTCCAAACACATTTACTTTATACCCAGTTGCCATATACATACTTGAATTAAAGTCACTCTATTCTGTCACATTCTATGTTTAACTTCTTCCGTTGCTTACAAAAGCATGTTACAAAATTAATCAAAAAGAGGTTGTCAATTTGTCATCCTAACGAATTCCATGCATTTAGCAGGTCAGTGACATGTTGATGCGTTTACGATTAACTGAATAATCAAGAACAGCTGCCACAAAATTCCAACAGGAAATTAGATCCGGTGAAATTCCTATAGGTTTTAAAATTACAGTGATAAGGTCATATACCTTAGAATTTTGCTCTTTGAAAAGACATCATCAGATATTGTTCATTAGTATTTTGAAAAAGTGATTGTTAAATGCTACTTCTGCAAATAGATTAAAGTGATAACCACACAGTAACGTTACAAAAATGTATGCTAAATCTTTTGGCAGAATATCAATAAGTAGTTGTATAGTTCATACTGTGTCAATATTTTTTGTTACAACAATAATAGGGAAAACGAAAAGTTAAAGAAATCAGACAATTTTTAGAACTGCATGCAGGGAGATTGTAATAATTGGACTTTCTATTTCAGATTTTGGTATCACGAAGAAAAATATGCGGTTAAGTATCACACGTGTAAAGCACTTACTTGAAAGCTTCTTTACATAATTTTAAATTGCATTAAAATTTGCAATGAAAATTGGAAATAAAAAAAGAGAAAATTTCATAATAGAAAATTATTAATACGTCAAAGCAATATGTTTTGATTACAACAAAAACCGTTTTTATCATTGGAATTTCCAGGGAAACGTTGTAAAGACCTGAGAAGTTTAATTTTGTTAATTTCTGAAGAAATTGGTGTTGAATTGAAATGTCCGTTTCCTGGAAATACCTACTTCACTATGCAGATTATAGTTCTGTGGAACTTTATTGAAAGCACTGATATATTGAATTTCTTGAATAATGACAAAGAAAGTAATAAATTTGTGCCCTTTAAGGATCGTGTTTAGATTATATAAAGAAAGTTCAGATTACAAAATATTTTGAAGATTTATGTTGCCATTCAAAAATTGAATTACAAGCCAGAGCATTACATTCTAAAGGGATAAATACTGTGTAATTTGTCAAAGTTTAATCATAAACAAATATGATCAACAGAGATGTTAAATTGAAAAATGAACATTCAATATTTTAAAAAAATATAATACTTTTTTAATTAATCTGAAGTCATACAATAAATTATGCTTTATATCATTTGTTTTAATAAAGCATTAATTTCTTGTCTTTGTGACATAATGACAATATTTCAGGATATTTTAAAACCTTACTGCAAAAAAGTTAAAGACAATTAATAAATTTTGTATTATGTGAATGTTTAATTGATTTGTAAAACACTTTAACATAGCAAAAGGTTAATGTTATTTACCTTCGACTATTTTGTGCCTTCAAACTAAAACATGCAAAAATAGATGAATTTCCATTTTCAGTATTCCATTCAAAATGTAGAGGAATCATTTGTTTTATTTATTTTAATTGACGTCAGATATATTCACAATATATGATCATATTCAAAGATGAAAGATAGAATATAAATTTTCTAGTTTTCCTACAGTAAACAAGCAAATACATGTTTACTTGAATACATAAATAAACAGACTTTAGATAGAATATAAATTTTCTAGTTTTCCTACAGTAAACAAGCAAATACATGTTTACTTGAATACATAAATAAACAGACTTTGAGTCCAGCACTTGTTTGTGTTTGAAATTGGTTACCGCTAAAGCCGGTGCTAGGGATCGTGAGGAAAGTTCCACCTTTTAATTATCCCTCATGTACAGACTCAATCAAATAGAGTCTGCAAATTTAATGAAATATTGCAGCTACTTTTTATGCATCAAAGATATCACTTTTTCCGGATTTTCACTCTCCTTATGAATGTTCAAAAATAACAAACCACCTTGTTCTATCTACCTTAATTAGAAATGAATTGGTTTTTTGTACATCAAATTTGCTTTTGACCTGAGAAAGCCTGAATTAGTTCTAAATTTACAAAAATGTCAGTAAAGGCTAATGAGGATTTTATACGAAAGATTAGGCTTTCAAAATTAGGCATTATAATATGTAATATGTTGTACATGAAATGATTTCATTTTATTCGGAGTAACGGTTTTACGTATGACCTATGGCGGAAATATTTTTTGAATAACCTACAGATTGGTATGGATTAAATGGTACGTCACCAATATCTGACCTCTATTGCTATATTGACGTTAACTTATTTTGCATTATTGAATTTCCCAGTGGACCATTTTCTTGAATAAAAATGTTAATTTGCGCTGCTTTTTATATTCGCATTACAAGAAGTGTTTTGACAGAATTGTCATAAATGATGTCACAAAATTAATTTAAATTACACTGGTGTTATATAATAAATGTGCATTTAATTGCAATACACAAGGGGAAACATGTGCAAGCTTGTTCACATCCATGCTTCAATTTATATAAAAAACAAGTTTGTAACGTACAACATCAACGGCAAATACAAAAACGGTTACTGTGTAATTATAATAATGAATCTGGTTATTAAATCAAGAAGAATAAAAATGTCAGGATAAAACTTTTCAACTTGCAGTTTTTGCTTTATCAAAGCAAAGTGTAAACCGAGGTAATAATACGTTGTGTTTCAACTTTGAACAATGTTTCTTTATTTTCCCATTCCGGGGAAGTTTGCCTAAAAGATATTAATGTTACCTTATTTTATGTCCGCCGACCCCGTTAATTCAAACCTTAGAAAGGAAACGGGGGTGAAAATGATACAATTTTTTTTTTAAAGTGTTTTATAAAAGATTTTTTTTTTTTTTTGATAAAGGGTTATGAGTTTTTGCATTATAAAAATTAATTGTATCGTACTTTGTACTTATTTAAAAATCTACGGGCTTATAATAGGGACCACTTGGACAATTCGCTCTGCATTGAAACCGCAAACAAGGTTTGAAGTTACATACTATCTCTAGATATAATTATATAAATATATATAAATATTCGTAAAAAATATATTAAATTTTACTTAGTAAAGGAAGATTTTTGCTGTCACAAATATATTGCTCATGGCATATATATTAAAGCATACACATATGTAATCATGGAAAATTAAGCCATTTGTATTAAATTTATATTGTTAAACATTGTAACCATAACACTATATCAACGTCAATTTTATCGTAAATCAACCCATTATTAAGTTTAAAGTCGGACTAATAGTTCGAATACATCAATTTTGAAAGTAAAAGCTTATGCTTGATAAAAATCATGTTTAAAATTTATATATACATTTCAATTATAATGCGCTTTGTAAAAACAATGCCCACTTTCTTATATATCAAAGTTATTAAAGTCTAAATCAATTTCATATTTGAAAGCGCTAAACTAAAATTAATCATTTTTGTCAAACAAAATAATGTTCTTAACTTTTGACGTGTAAATTGTTGAATAAGAATTTAAAAAAACAGAATATTTAAAGAACGTTCACACGGAAAAATTGTTACAGCAGGCTTTGTTTGATTGAGTCTGTTCATGGACGGTACTGGAAATTGCTATTTATTGTTCATGCCCTGGCACCGGCCAGTATCAAAAACGAAAAAATGGTGAAATAGTGAATTTTGAAACATACGCAGATGTGTTCATATGGCGGTTTAATATGCCATAGACAGTTGTGCATAAATATTAGAACACATCTTCAGCTGAAGAAATGTAAGACCACAAGAATAAGAATTTAAAATTTAAGACCAAGATAATTTTAAAAGAAAAAAACTCATAAATTCTATGTCAGCCAGTATTCAAAGAAATTTAATGACAAGGAGACCCAGTTCCTTCAATGATTTCACCTTCAATTGTCCTGCATCCTAAATACAATAGTGGAAATATTCTAAGAAGGATTAAGTCCTTCAAAGACATTTACCATACAAAAATTAAAAGACATGTTAATATCACTGACATCAATAACAGAACCTGTATTTTTTAAAACGGATGATTGTTGACTGCCTTTCATTTAAATGGGAAGAATGGACGCGTCTCAGTGGAATGGATTGGAAATTTCAGATCACAAATTGAATCACGTTAAACAGATTACATTGGCTTTTTTAGAAAATTAATGTATCAAAACAAACACTATCGAATATTCCTTGCATTTTTTGCTGTTTTTACCCGGTACAAAAGTTTGTCGTTTACATTTAACCTCATATGTATTTCTATCTTGAATTTATAAACTGAAATATGGGAATATTTTTTTATGATTTAATGATACAGATATTACGATGCATTCTATTTTTCTAAACTTCAATGAAACATTTTTATATCAATTGATAGAAACCCTTTTTAACTAGAGGTGCGTTACCTTTCAGGAAAACAATTTTATATATAAACAATATATAACGATTATTAATTTGAAACATATTAAGTTTTTCCATTATTTCCGATATAATAAGACGATTTAATTAAAGTTATATAAAAAAACCTGCCCAACAAAAATGACGAAGAAATATATTTACAATATTTAGAAATTCCTAAAAGGTTTTAATTTCCGTTTAATTAACAAAAAAAACTCGGTAAAGGTAATAAAATCCAAAAATTGAAATCCAATAAACTTTTATATGGTCTGTGATATGATTTTGTCATTCAGCACTTTGGAACCTTATTCAGATAATTGTATTTACAACATATTAAACTATATTTTAAGATACTGAAAATGTTATTTTCTTAGCATTAGACTTTTGAGTTATTTTGTTATCTTCATTATAAAAATGTATTTAAACATCATTTTAAAGAAGTGCCGGACGCTTTTATTATTTTATCCTTATTATAAATTGCCTCCAGTTTTTATTTTTTGCTGCGTCATTTATATTTGCAAAAAATCAAACGTTATAATATATTTGTAGGCGTGGAACAAAAAAAAGAAAACTGTTATTGTGGGGAAAATATATATAGATAAGTGTTTGTACTAGAGGGCTTTTCCAAAAGCCTTTTTGAAAACAAATTTTCTATCATTAAACTATGTTTAGATATTCCAAGAAAAAATACATTTTAATTTTGCACGAAACGACTTTACGGTGTCAATCGAATAAAAGTCCAATTAAATACATTTAATCAAGGCACAGATTTAACAAAGAAAATATTACAACATTCACTAAACATTGACACTGAGAAATAACTGGCCGCGATAAATTAAAATTGGCACCTTAATAATATTCCCCACACACTCGTTACTGAAGATATGTTTGATAGGAAATGTATTATTAGTTTTGGTGATAACATATTTTAGTATTGTTATTTTTTATATTGAAAAAATAAATAAATACAATTTATTACTTACTGGAATTTCTTTTTTCGTAACTTGACCATTATAATTATGAAAACAACTAAAATACAATGGTAACCGATGTCTTCTTTGGGACTCCGTTACATATTCTGGAACTCATGTTGATGTGACAATATCATTTGTTTTTATTGCTACCTCAGGCAATGCAGTGTCTTATTATCTCTGTGAATACTTAATAACAAGTGCCTGGGAATACTTTACAAAACAAGAATATTTAATTAAATTTGTACATTAGATTTGAAGCAAAATATATAATATTACATGTACATTTATGAGAATATACTTAAAACCATACATCTCTCTATTAATTTCTAAGCAAGTATTCATTTATTTAAAGGTAATGTAATGTAAAACTTTAAAAAGGTAAACATATCAAAAACAGATATGTATAGTCCAAGATAGTGGTAATGTCTCAGTTATATGTTTTGAATGACATTGTATTACAAAAGACATTCTACTTTTAATTTTTCATTTATTAACAATCGGCCATTTGTTATAATTATGGACAGAAGTTTTACTACATACAAACAATAACTTGGTAAAAGTTTCGGATTGATATCAAAGATTTGATAATGATATTGATCACTTTGTTAATAAATGAACATTCTCTAATTGAATATTTATAAAATATGCCGCCTTCAATGTTTAAAAAAATGCTTGACTACACTTGGAAACAGCAACCTCAAGAGTTAAAAGCTCAAATTCGTCTGCAGCTGTTGTTATAGAGACTGTGATTTTTGCTTCATAGCATTAGCATTGTAAATGAATTCTATTCAACAAAAAACGAATTTCAACTTAAATGAAGTTCAAATGAAATAGGCATTTTTCAATAAGAATTAACATATTTAAGAAATGAACTTTGAGTCTTTGATAGTTTTCTACCATTTCACTTTATACTTTTATAACAATGTATACTTCTACGTTAAATAAATGTTAGAAACATTTTTAATTACATGATTCACTATGATCATATGTATAGGTTCAAGAACATGTTGTCATATCGTTTTAATGTTATGGTTATAATTAATAGAAAACAACTGAAAATATAATTGACAATACAATTCATTTACGAAATGAATTGAAAAAGTAAATTAAAAATAAATGAAAAAGTAAATTACTGCTAGCTTGCTTAAAATTAATGTGAAGATTTAACGTTTTAGATCTTCAGAGTAAGTAACTTGTATAGTTTAAATATTTAAAAGAAAGACAGAACCACTTTTGAAAAAAATAGATATATGATCATATTAATTAAATTCTAATTATCTACGAAACAGCAGTTAATTTCCTTAACATGTTTATGTACTTTTAGGTACAAGGCTTTTACTTTTATGTCTGTTACTGTGTCATCATAAACGAAACCAGTAGACAATAAATCAAATCATATAAATGTATCTGTATCTTAGGACTGTTTCAAATAACATATTCCAAAAATTTTATAAAGCTTGCATTCAATTTTCATCTGTGGGAGGGTTTTTTGGGTTAAGATCAATTGGGCTTCTGTTGGGGTGTTAAACCGATTGTACTTTGAACACAGTATTGGTTTACTGAGTTGCGTTCAATTTAAGTTTTAATTAAATGAGCGATGCTGGTACATTTCACTCCAAGACAGAAAAAAATCGGACATCGGCAGAGTAAAGATTTAATATGTAATACATACCAGACTTGTATTTATCGAGATCTTTGTTTACATTAAACAATATGTTCGATAAGATGTATTGTGATTATTTCAAATATGTTCGAAAACTATTTGTAGGAAAACGTAACTTTTACAATCATTATCATTTATTATCTATTTTTCCTAAATATCATCTTTTTAGTTAGAGGACATTTTCAGTTTTGATGGACTTTGAATCACCTTTTGGAAATTTTTGTATTCGTTTATTTCTTTTTCTCACGTTAGATATAGTTTTTTAAGG